>NC_056741.1:657437484-657704984 GCF_019279795.1 Protopterus annectens | reverse complement strand
TAGCAAACTCACAGTAGCAATGCCACAGTTGTGGCCACTGACAAGCTGTCTCATATTCTTGTAGGTCCCTCTGGTGTGACAGCAAGGCAGCTGGTTGATGCTGGTGAGTGTGTTATAAATGTAATATTGCTAATGAAATGTGCATGTCATAGGTGAGGTGTAGGCCATGTACACGTAACACACCTACGCATAATGCATGCTGTGCATGTTTGCTGTGAGACTATGCACATCTCAGTAATGTCAGTAGCTGCCTCAATCACATGCAACACATAGAGCATTGCACATAATTGTGGCAACACCGTACTGGACATTGGATAGGCATAGTTGATACACATGTACACAACATACACAACTTTGTCATACGCAGTACACCTTAACATGCTACACATGGCGTATCCAGACACCCGCTGTAAGGTCACACTTCAGTATCCCACATGTCATCCACACAGCACACATAATATACCTGAGGGGTAGAGGCCTATCATGGGGCTGTGCCACACTCTTCAACTCATAACACATTCATGTTAGGCAATGCTGCCTATTGGGCACCTTACAAACCCATGTAACAAGTGGCTGTGTAATTGTGAATGTAGCCACGGTACTGCAGTTCAGGTACAGCATGCTAGGTGGCAGGCTGGCACACATTAGTAGCCTTGTGTGACCACATGATGCATGATGATGATGGCTCATGGTACTACACCCCATCCAGTTACAGTGACCACAGTACTACACATAGCAGTCATTGCTATGCACCTCAATGTTGTGTGTGTGCAAACATATGCACCTATACACAATATGCATAGCAATCACCATTTGTACAAAGTGACACATATATGTCTTGTAGGGTCTATATTATATCAGCGAACGCTTAAAAAAGCGAATGCTGTTTGATCGACCTTATGTAAGTGAAAGCTTACAATCTCGAACTGTCAGATCAGCGATTTTTTTCCTAGGGAAAAAAATCGCTGATCCAAATCACATACACACAACACAAGCACACCAAACAAACAGAAATCCACACACATACACCTAAAATTTGACACCTAGCCCTACACTAAACTATGCACACACCACTAACTATCCATTTACCTTAACCCAAACCCTAACTCTAAGGTCCGTCACTATCGCACACTCACCTCACCCGCTCCCTAACCCTAACTCACCTAAATCTGCCCTAACCCTCATGTCCACTCAATCGCACACATACCTGACCTGAGCCGTAACCCTAACTCACCTAAACCACTCTAACCTGAAGGTGTGGATATCCATAAGGTAAATGGCTACACCCCTTCCTTTTGTATTTCACTCATGGTTTTGGGTCCAAAGGTCAGAGTGATTTTGAGTGTTTTACGTGGATCATATCCAGCAGCTCTATGTTTGACATAGCTTTGTATGTTAGGCAGTGAACACCTCTGAGTAGGCGATATGCAAGGGAGTACGGATGGAGCATTTTGCGATGGTTTGTGTATGGCATGTATTTCAGACCACTAATGCTCTTTGTGAGGTATTGCTGCTCGATTTCCAGTTGTTGTAGTTGTCTTGTGAGGTACATAGCAACAGTGGGATTGTACTCTTTTATAGTTCTAGTGAGTGGTGAGTAGAGGGGAACACTGTCCTCTTTTATTCTGCATGAGACACATTTAGTGATGAGGTGTGCCACATAAGAGGGTTTCCTGACAACTGTGGGAATGTGCTTATCACAGTTGTATCCACTGTCCACCTGTGACCCAGGGTCTCTTGTCACACTTACAGTATGAGGTATACTACCACCTATGTTGTAGTTCTTGGCTGCAGAGATTTTAACAAAGGTGATGATAATGCACCTTTTGACATTGAGCTACAGCCAATGGTTGAGACAACAGCCATCTCTCTCAGTGAGGCCCTTTTGTAGGATGTCCACATCTTTAGTGTTTACAATGATGGCTCCTAGTTTGCAGTCCTCAGGAAACTTTAGTAACCACAGACCTTCCATGTTAATGTTTACTTCAGGGAAGTAGATACTACACAGCCTGGGAAGTTATCTAATCCCATGGTTGCTGTGATACTGACTTTGGAGAGTGTTTTTACCTGTGCAGCCGTGATGACAGCAACTTTGCAGTCTTCCATTATAGACATGTGCTCTTTTATGGGTGAGAGGGGGGTAAAGATAACACTGATCCCACCTGCCAGGTTGTTGCCAATACCAGTTGGCTCTGTACATTTAGTGCCATTGAACTGTAACTCAGAACAGATCTGAGTGTAACCATGACTTAGACCTGTCTGTTGGGCAGAGATCTTTTGAGTAGACAGTATGCAACAGAGTACGGCTTGGGTTACATTCATTCTTGTTGCATGGGGCAACTATTTGAGGCCAGTAATCCTCTTGTTAAGGTACTTCATTGGTCTTTCTAGCTACTGAACGTGCCTAGTCAGATTCATCGCAAGTGTGTTGTGGTACTCTCTGACAGTTCTGATGACCGCTGAGTAGTGGCAACCTCCTTTGACCTACATGTACAGACCTTGGCAGTTTGTGTGCACACATAGCAGGATTTTCAGACCACTTTGTGAATGTGTTTCTGGAAGTAGATATGACTATACACATTTGTCCATAGATCCCTGATTATCACATCCATATTTAGCCTGTGTGTGTGTGTGAGCATGCCCAGTATGACCTTTCAGTATCTTCCTGCCTGACATTTGCTTCATTTCTTTAAGTGTGTGAACATGCCCAGTATGACCTTCCAGTGTGATGCTGAATGAAATCCACTACTTTTGCTGGAGTGTGTGAGCACGCACAGTATACACATTTATACTATATGTGTATGGTAAATCAAAGTGTATATTTACAGCAGGGCTCACCTTTGTGTCATAGATCAACAGGGATCATACTGTGCCTGCAGGGCTTCCATGCGACACTTTGCATAGACTTATCAACATTTCTACATACAGGGGGGACAGCTATTCTTTGTACATTTCTACCAGTGGGCACACTGGATTGTTACTGTGGGTGTGTATATGATGTGGGTTTCACTTGACACTGATACACATTTGCTGTGCCTCACTGCTATGTACAGGACACCATTACAGTCTGTACTGTTGCCTATCGTACTGGCTTGAGGCATACTACTGTACTACAGATCTTAGCATCCATTGTCACATATATTAGCTTGCGACTTCATAGCCTACACAACCCACATCACAATGCCTGGCCTGATGTTCTCTGTCTGCATAGGCGTGTGGGTGAGGTTACCCATTTGCCTCATTAGGGGCATGATACAGCATTGCTTTGTGTTTGCATTAGTGTACACTTGTCCTGCTGTGTCTGTGCCACTGCAATGCTATCATGGCTTAGTGGTTCAGTACTGTGACTGTAGTGCACAGTATCCTGGGTTCAAGCCCTGTCACTGCTTTTTATTTTCATGCTGACCAGACCAGACTGCATAAGGAACAGTAAAGCAGTTATGAGCATGTTTAACTGACTTTGCTCAACTTTGCCTGACCTTGGCCAACATTGCATGAGCAATTTTGTTTACATATACTAGATATTGGTAAAAGCTGCTTAGCACTGCTTTATATTGCTTAAAACATGGCAATCATGCCACAGGTGGTGCTGCAGGGCTGCCTATGTCGGATGCACATACTACACTCCCTATACATGCTTGGAAACAGGTAGTGTCAAGTTAGGCATCCCTTTTATTTTATGTGCGAGTCAGAGAGAGGTATCATTTCCAGGGTTCCTACTGAGCCAGTGTATGTGCTATGCGTTGCCTCTTTGCCAAGGCCAAGGCATACTGGGCACACCTCCTTCTGCCTACTGGGGCAGGCTCAGGTTGTTCCTCCTCCGAGTCACGCTGTGCCTGTGCAGGCCTTGGCAATGGTGGGGGGCTGTTTGGCCCTACCCCATGCTGTTCCTGCTGCAGCTGTTTTCGCAGGATCATATTGTGTAGCATGGCACATACCATGGCAATTTGGGTACATGTAGTTGGTGAGTACTGCAAGGCTCCACCAGATGTGTCCAGGCACCGGAACCATGACTTGGGCATCCCAAACACATGCTCGATTACATTTCGTGTTTGTGCGCGTGCCTCATTATGGAGTTCTTGTTCAGGTGTGTATGCATTTCTGATGGGAGTCATCAGCCACGACTCCAGTGCGTATCCAGCATCCCCCACTAGGTGACCGTCAGGGATGTCCCCATTGACAAATGTCTGGTACAGCTGCATCAGATGCCAGATATAGGAATCGTGGTAGCTTCCAGGGCAGCCAGCACACACATTCAGTATTATGCCCTGGGTATCGCACACGACCTGGCAGTTGATGGAGTGGAAGCCCTTGTGGTTGATGTACGCCCTACCCTGCCCACCGGCTGGTGCTTTGATGTGTATGTGCATGCAGTCAATTGCAACCACTACCTCAGGGTATTCCACTATTTGCTGGAAGAGACGCATATTGCTGGCCAATACCTCATGGGAATTGGGGAAATATACATGATCACCAACATGTGCTGACATGGCATTCAGGAACTGGTGCAGTACCCTGGATGCTGATGCCTGTGAAATCCCCATCATATCACCAGTTGGTCACTGGAAGGTACCTGTTGCTAGTATTCATAGGCCAACACATACCTTGGTTTCCACTGGGATGGGTGCCCCTCTGTTGGTTCTGTGTGTGAGGTGTGGCCTGCACAGCTCAACAATTTGCTGCAGGAGCTCTCTGTCCACTCTATAGCGCTCCACTATCTCCAGCTCATGTAGCCCCTAGTAGGTTACCCTGGGTCTGTACAATCTTCTCCATCGCCTCACTGTGGGTTGCTCAGCAGCATTCACAATGGCACCACTCTCAGCATCTTGCACATGTCGCCTTATAACAGCAATGGCAGCCCCTAACATTTTTATGTCTCAGTTTAAGCTTTTTAAGTTTTTATTTCTCTTTCTTGACTGCAGTGTTGCAGTGTTTCTGAGAAAAACATGGGGGAATGTTGTTTACAGAGTTTTAAGTGCTGGGCTGGGCTGTGCTACTGTACTGCCTGTGTAATTGGCTGATACTGATTAATTTCACCTGGCAGCTCTGCTAGTTCTCCTTGGTTAACTTCCTACTACTTCTTTTCCTTCCTTTTCCCTTTCTGTTTCCACAGGGGGTAGCGCCACACAAACAAGCGCAAACGAGCACACGAGTGCACACAGGTTTACGCAAGCTTACACAGGCTTAGGCAGGTGCACATTCATGTATACAAGCTTAGACGGCCTAACACAGGCTTACATGGGTGCACACCCACACACACAGGCTTAGACGGGTTTACACGCACGCACACACGCACACACGCTCGCACACAGTGTAAACAGCTTTGCAAGAAACTTTTGTGATAGCCACAGCGTACAACTTCAGTTTCTGGGTTTCAGTTTAGACAACTGTAGACACACCTCTCTTAATCCTGAGTAACTCACAGCAAACACATACCACTCTGCTCCAATAAGCTTACAGTCTTTTTGATACATAGCCCCTCATGATGTCACCTATCTTCTACTCCGTTCCTCCCCTTATCCTACTCTTACACTCTAGGGACATGGTTCACATAGCAGAAAATATTGGGATTCACTATCCTTATCCTCATTTGCATAGGATTGCCTAGTAATGCTTGGTTACATCTCTCACACTGACCTCCCCTCTTAGCAACCACTACTCAGTAGCCATTGTCTTCAGCCTGTCATTCACTTGCATGACAGATGAATATTTTTAATTAAATCATATTCTGTGGCTTTTAAATTCTTGATTTTCTGATTTTTTAGTGCGCCACACATTTGCGCGGTGCTGCGCTACACTTAAACATCAGAGAACGAGGAAAAAAAATTACTTTTTATTATTTTGCAACACATAAAAATGCCAATGGCCATATATTTGGCCATTGGCATGCTTCATCAACTGGATGCATCCTTTATTTGGAGCTGTCATGGCTCCGTTTTGCTATTTGCATAATGGTACTCAGTTGCCAACTGAGTACATTTCTGCAGATAACACTACTCTTACTCGGACAGGTTAGTGTTTCCTGGATCGCAAATTTACCTCATTTGCATAGCTTTTAACAGCAAATGAGGTAATTTGCATAAACTAACCCTGTCTGTGCAAGAGTCGTTTTAGGAGCTCTCTTGCACGCCCCTGCCGGCTGTTCCTGGGTCGTTCGGCAGACATGTTGGCCGCATGGAGTCTTACACTACTCTTAGACTCCATGCAAGCCTTCGAGAATCCAGCCCATGGAATATATTAATATCACTAAAATTCAATGTAACTGATAGTTCTAAACTGTAGGACTAAATTATTTACAATAAAACATTTTATTACATCTTTTGCTCAACAGAAGGCATTAAATAAACGTGCCTATAAAACTGTCAATGTTTGAGTAATATTATAGGTATGGTACAGATACAGTGAGACTTCACAAAAGTCCAGTGCAACAACATTGATGTATTACTGTACAACATTTAATGTTTCTTCCCAGTTCTTTAACACTGAAGATGTCAAATTTATGTTCGTTTTCAATATGTTTATTTACACTGCAACTCCAAGCAAGCATAGTGTATATCGTCTTCACCTTGTCTGACATCCTGTAAAACAGAGAGGATGATGCAGTTATTTTTCCTGTATTTCATCTTCCATCTTTATATACAGTACATGTTTGAATCAGTGATATAAATGGTAGGTAAAGCCTATGTTTGGCAGCTGGAAACAATTGTCATCAGTCAAAGCAGAGAGAGAGAGAGAGAGAGAGAGATTATTGGTTATGGTATAATTAACAAAAATTACCTACTATATAAAAGTTTGTAACTTTATAATCCAAAGAAGAGAAACTCTGCTTTCAAGTCCTACATTTCCAAAAATGAAAATGTCTAGCTAGCTTTGCTCTAAAACATAACAATAGGAATGCACTGATACAACCCTTTTCATTTTTCCTACTTAGAAATGTCTCATGCTGATCAGTCTTTTTCACAATCCATCCATTCTATTGTCATCTGTTCACATGGCCCATAGCAAGGTCCCACAATAAGTGTATTGTTTTCTTCCAAAGGATGGGATGGAATGTGTTTTAGGCAAATAAAAGGTTAACACTGCAGCTGGCAGTTTTGAAAAGTACATCAGATGTGCGCATGTGTGTGCATGTGTGTGCGTGTGCGCTTGTGTGCGCGTGTGTGCGTGTGTGTGTGTGTGTGTGTGTGTGTGTGTGTGTGTGTGTGTGTGTGTGTGTGTGTGTATGTATATATATATAGTTTGCTAATAACAAATTACCAGAATTTCGGAAATGGTAACGTGGAATCCACGTTTGAACACTGGAAGTTCCAGTGCTGAAAGTCCATGTTACCGGTAATGTTTCCCTCCCTGCACCCCCCCCCCCACATTCCATGCATATTATATATTCCAATTCTGAGATCGCACTACAGTGAGAAAAGGATACATTTCCTGATCCCTACTGTAATGTGATCTGTTATCAGAATATCGTTTCCACATTAGCGAATGGATGCTACCATTCATTAATGTGGAGACTAACATTTTCCAGATCGGCATTACGAGAACTTGAAAACAGCCTCACTGCCTTCCAAGCTTTGCATAAGTGCAGATCTAAATTTTATTTAGTAAACCTATATATATATATATATATATATATATATATATATATATATATATATATATATATATATATACATAGATAGATAGATATAGATATAGATATATCAGCTTTATCAGCTTTTCCATGTAGTCTTTCCAACGGTAACCCATCAGCAGGTCAGTGGACATTTTCAGAGAGAGTTCAAGGACAAACTACATTGTTCTGGTTTTTCCCCTCTACCTTGATGCTAAAATATACAGGAGAGACCCAGGACAACAGGTACTGACATCAAGCGCTAAAAAGCATTGATGCCAATCAGACTTGAATGGCTAGAGTCTGGTCAGGAAGTGAAAGACAGAAGTCAGCATTAAAAGCAGGTGAATGGATTATTCAGACCAGTCTACCTTGATTATGGTGAAATAAAATAACCTACACTATTTCAAGGCTGAATACTTCACACTTTAACCTGGTAGCAGGATTGAGGATTAATTACTTTGCTTGTGTTATGGCTTTATTTCAGACAAGCTAAGCCTTTGCATGACCTAGATTTTTTTAAGTGTATGTATAATCTTGATATATTGAAATAATTTATTTTGAATTTCTCAGTGGCTAAAGACAGTGAGGTTAAAAAATAAGAATACATTTTAAAAATAGAACAAATGTAAGCATTTTAATAAATTCTGACTGGGTAGGAAAGTTGGGGTACTTAATTAAGTTCATAGGTCAGTGTACTATCACATTTTCCTAAATAAACAAGTTCAAGACATGAGATGGGCAATTTATAATTTACCCCGTATGTCTTTGATAGGTCATGTAATGTAGCTTGGTTAAAGCTGAGTGGTATGTTTTAAGTGTCAGCAACTCATGTAAGGCTATTCTGAAGTTGTACATCAGATAAGTTGCTTCCAGAGATTTATACTACAGTATATTAACTTGTTTTTCCAGTTATGTACTTTGCAGGGATATTTGCTGGTCTAAAACATCCTGCCTGTAACTCACTTGATGCAGATTCATCAACTTGCAATAGAGACATTCTAAACAAGCCATATGTTAGTCTCTAAATCTAGAAGAGCATAAAAATGGATGCTGTTTACACTAAACCTGCTAACCATCTAAAAAACCCTACAACCTTTTCAAGTCAATACAGCCCTATAACCTTAAAGTGGTTCCTCTCACGTCACCCAGTTTTATTTTTCTTTAACATGGGCTGCAAAATGGGACATGAGCTATTATCCCCTTTCTGCAATGGATTATTTTATTAAAATACCCTTCTTTTGTGTTTGCAGTACATTATCTTATTAAGCTATGAACTCATTGCATAGTTAGATATGATAAATAACTCATGATTTGCCAAGTTCAGACATTGTAAAGAGTGAATGTAACTGTGCAGATCTCCTGCAGATTTATACTCATAGCTAAGAAGGCATATAACCAACTCAGCCAGTCTACAGCTGTTTTAGCATTAGAAAGTACTTGCTTGGTGAAAAGGGAAATGCACACTGAAGGAGATACATACTGGCTCATACACAAGAGTAATTCGGCAGTAGAGAACAGGCTTTTCATAAGTAAGCAAAGAATGATGCAAAAGGGCAATAGGGAGGTGTAAGGCATTTGGAGGAAGACAAGAGAGTTAGAGGACAGCAACAACAGGTTCACTTGCTCTTCAACCCCTTTCCTTCCCAGGGTCCACTGCTCTCTCTTTTCTCTCCACTCCCACCCCAACCTGAGCCCCAATTTATTTTAACAAACACAATAGGAAGCAGTTCAGTTTGAAAATTACCCTGGTGTTTTAATTGCAGTAGAACACTTGCTGCAATACTAGGCCTAAGTTACAAACCTAGGTGCTATGCAGGACAGTAAGACTGTCAGTAAAAAAAAGACTTACTTCCAATGACATCTTATGTACATTCAGCATTTGCTTGTGATAATAAATAATGGTAAAACAGGAAAGCACATAATGACATAATACAAGGAGGAGTCTAGTCTGTTCCAACCCCCCACCCCCAGATGCAAAGCCCCCAACCCTCAGCATGCACACAAAGTTCCAGAGGAGAAAACAGCAAAGAGATAAGCAGTGATGCAGAAGAGCAGGAAATAAAATGCTGAATGGGTACTGTCCATGAGCTGTAAGTATTGTGGAAAACCCTAGACACATAGCATATGTATTTTTTTTCTTCTATTGGCATCATTCAAGAAAGGGTTGAAGTAGCTTGCCTTGATGAGCATAGGAGCATAGGATCATAGGATCATAGGAAGTTACTAGGCTAATGACCCTAAGGCCATTACAAGCCTAGCCAAGTTCTTTCCCATATTTCCATTTTCAGCACCTATTGCCTCTGTCCAAGAGGGACACAGGTGGAACCCCTGGGATGAATTTATGGCCACCCATCCAATCGTCTAGATTTTATTTGAAGAGGGCCAATGAGGTGGTCTGTTTGACATGAAGTGGAAGTCTGTTCCAACGGTATAGTAACCTCTGGGAGACAAATCTGTCCCTCCAGCAGGATTTATAAATGTCACATACCAGGCTAAGGTCTTTAGAGTGAGCAATCCATGCACCATTTCTTTTGGATATGAAGCATTTCCAATATTGCAGGGTCAGAGATTGCCTTATATGTGACAGAGATCACCTCTGAGTAGTCTGTATGAAACAGAATAATGTGACAGTGATTTCAGATGATCCCCATTGGACGTATGGTGACGACTTTGAATTTTCCTTGTGAGGAACCTTTGTGGTTTCTCCAATTGCTGCAGGTGCTTAGAAAGGTACATATCAAAAAGGCTGTTGTACTCAATTATTGGCCTGATGATAGAAGAGTACAGGGAAGTAATAACTTTTTTTTTTCTGGAGGCAATGCCCTTACTTATGATATGAGCAATATAGAATGTCATTCTTACAATTGTGGAGACATGGTGGTCAAAGGTAATGTTGCTATCAACCTGAGTGCCCAGGTAGCTCACCACTGACTGCACACTTAAGGTGTTGCTGTTGAGGTGGTAGTTAGCAGGAACATTGCTTTTACCAAAAGGGATGATAATACATTTTTTGTATTGAGATTAAGGCCATGAATTTGGCATCAATCATTTGTTTGTGTAAGACCCTCTTGTAGGATGTCGACATCATTTGGAGATTCTATGACTGCTCCCAGTTTGCAATCATCATTAAACTTTGTCAGCCACAGCCCTCTAGTTTTTGCTTGTACTTCAGAGAAATAGATTCCAGACAGTAGAAGTTCCAGGACTGATCCCTGTGGAATACCACAAAAGCATAACATAATGCAGCAAAAGATGGACAAAATGGGGACATCCAGAATATTTTTGAGATGATCCACAATGCTTGGGTGCACTTTATGAATGTGAACTGGATATGTATGAACATAATACTCTGACACCATATAATTTATAGTTATATCCATATACAGGGAATTATGGTAAGAACAGGAATGCCAGGATCACAGGAAGCAGGAGAGAAAGAAACAGCAATGGTCTGTTCAGCAAGCTTCACACTACTGTGGCACGGGCAAATGGTCACTATACATCCTGGAATTACTTTGAAAATGTGTCATACATAGATGGTGATGGATGAGTTAATTAGGTTGGAAAACTTTCATAGTAATGGCTTAAACCATATGCAAACACAAATGTCAGTGGTAAATATAGAAATCTAGAGCTATGTATAATATGGCTGTGAAGGAAACAGTAGAGAATGGGTAGTTAAGGTGGTTTATGTAGTTACATCAGATAGATTAGTTCTTTAACAATGGAAGTACCAAGAAATTGGACTGTAAGTGTATCTCCTTGCACTTCAGCCAGTAATGTTTGACAGGAGACCTGAAGAGTCTGAGATCTTTGTTTAGATGCTGAGTCACACAAAGGGGGAAGCAGTCATCAGTTGTTGGCAGGTCAAGTAGTGTTTCTTCTTATGGATGATGATGGTTTGCTCATAGTCTGCAGTCGCTGAGAGTAGGATAACAAGCAGAGTGATGAGAGTGTTTCATTGGAAAAAGAGGACAAAACAATGTAGGAATGAAGATCATGAGGCCAACTAATTGAGAGCTAGGCAGTATAACTTCAAACAAAAGGAGTAGTGGACTTGACATCATAATCATAACAAGATGGAGAAAGGCCCCAAAAATGCATAGTCTGGTATAAACTATGGTATATTCAGAAGTCTTGAAGAGGGTGGAGGATTTATGACTGCCCTAAATGGGAATGTGCTTATGGTTGTCAAAACAGCATCAGCCATTTACAGCTTTTGAGGAAATATACTCAGGTTTTTTATGTGTTAGTACTTTCTAAGAATGTGGACCTGTACCTCATTGTCAGAGGCAAAAGATCAGGTTTAGGTACATCTTAGAAGTTATAAAAAATAAATATCAAATAAGAGATTAAGCCCTGTTGCCACTCCTCGGTACATGAAGTAATGTGCTTAATGGACTATGTTGATGCACCAGTTTGGATGGGATCCTTATAGACTATATTTTTGACAACTAAAGTGTTGAATAATTTGCTGTAATCTAAATGGCATGTGGTTTATTATAGCAATAACTCATGCCTGGGTGTGGGTAATGTTGGATTTACCCACGGTTGGTGTGGTTTGGTCATGAGGGTGAAGCCTGAGTGGCCAAACAAAGCCAACCGTGGGTAAATCCAGCATTACCCACACCCAGAAGTAGGTTATTGCTATTATGCAATGACATTATTTAAGAAAAAGAAAATTACTTTTCTTAAATAATGGCATTGTATAATGCCTTCTTGCTGCCCGTCCGCAGCTGTCTGGTATTCTGCGGCAGTTCTGATGTACTGCGCATGCGTATGCCTAAGCAGTACATCAGAGCTGTGGGCAAAAGCAACGGAGAAAGCAAGATCTCCATTGCTTTTGCAAACTGTTTCGCTATGTTAAATGGGTTTAACATGGCGAGACAGCTTTAAAAAAAGCAACGGAGAATCTCTGTTGCTTTTTTTAAAGCTGTCTCACTATGGTAAACCCATTTAACATAGCAAGACAGTTTTGAAAAAAGCAACGGAGAAAACAAGATCTCTGTTGCTTTTTACAAACTGTCTCGCTATGTTAAAGGAGTTTAACATAGCGAGACAGGGTGAAGCAACGGAGATCTTGCATTCTCTGTTGCTGTTAAAAAAAAGAGTTATAGTAATGGAAAAAGTCCGGGCGACCGGACCTTTTTCCATTACTATAACTCTGATTTACAATGTGCATGCTGACCAATCAGCATGCACGTTTTTGAATATTAAAGGGGAGTCGTATAATATGCTTTTTCCACTTGATAAGCACAGTAAAAAAGAGAGAGTGAGAGAAAGATGGAAACATGGGCAAGATGTGATAATAACAGCAACAGTCAAGGTAGCCAAGTTCTAATTAGTAATTGACTTATACTAGTTGCTTCTGGAGTTTAATACAGACAAATAATTTGGTGCACTTCTTTGAGAAGGTCACCGAGGCCAAGGATGAAGGTGAGACTGTGCATACCACCTAACTTGATCTGGTCAAGGCATTTGACTCAGTACCCTACTCTGGTATTATAGATAAACTCACAAAATTGAGCATAAACCTCTATGTCACCAGATGGATAGCCAAGTGGTTTATGGATTGAACACATGTTGTTAGAGTGGGGAATCCTCATCCAACAAGATGCCAGTCACCAGTGGAGCACTACAACACTCAGTGCTGGGCCCCGCCCTGTTTGGAATTTACTTTTCATTTGTCAAGGCAAATGTAGATGACCTTTGGCTGACCAGGTTTGCTGATGACTGCATGTTGTGGCAATCATTGACTTCCCAAATGATGCTGATATCCTACAGAAAGAATTCAGACTAATGACTGGAGTCATAGACATGGTCTCAGACTAAATATGAACACACACGTA
Source organism: Protopterus annectens (assembly GCF_019279795.1). Classification (NCBI taxonomy): domain Eukaryota; kingdom Metazoa; phylum Chordata; order Ceratodontiformes; family Protopteridae; genus Protopterus; species Protopterus annectens. Next base: position 657,691,523 of record NC_056741.1, on the reverse strand, counting down.
ATAATGCCCTTTGAGAAATCAAATACCCCTGAAAATTACAACACTGATATTACCTCCTAAGAGTGGATCCATTGGTTAGCGATCTGGGTACTTAGATAGATAGCAATCTGAATTAGACCAGCGTATGTCCACGGTGGTGAGGAAATCCTCCTATGTGGCTCAGCTTATAAGTAAGGGCATAGCATCAAGATCTAAGGATGTTCTAGTACCATTGTACTTAGCCCTCATCAGACTAATAATCGAGAGCAATACACCTTTTGTTATGTACCTCACCGGGCATCTGCAACAGTTGCAGCATACTTATCACAAAAAAAAAAAACAGACTATGACCAACACATCATATCTGGAGCAATCATATGTCCTATTACTGTATTCAGTTTCCTACCGATTATTGAGGGGTGATCTGTATCTTACAAGGCAGTCTCTGATCCAGCCCTGATGGAAACGTGTATTTGAAAAAGTATTTACATGAGGGTTACCTGCTCCAAAGATCTAAACCTTATCTCTGACATGAATAGTTCATGATGAAGAGACGGGTATGAGTCTTGAAGATTGCTCCTCCGCTAGAATAGACTTCCAATTCACATGAAACAAAATCCTTCCCTGACCATCTTCAAGCACAATCTGGACTGGCTGATGGGAAATCAGAAATTCACTCCTGGGTTGGCACCCATGACCATTATGCACAGAGGCAGTCTGTAAAAATAGTCAAATCCCACTTGCTGACCCTTGCAAACTTTCCCCTAGGGATGGAAAATTGGGTAAAGCCTGGGTAAAACTGGCTAGGCTTGTAAGGTCTCTTGAGTCAGCATAGTAATTTCCTAAAAACCTATGAAATTATAAAATCAATTACTATTTTACTTAGACTGTTTACTCTTGAGGGGTATTACAGATCAGGAATAAAATTACATTTCAGTGACAATACTACCTAGGAATGCTCACTTCTTTAGATGACCCTATCTGCTCTTGCCACAAGAAACATGTGAGGATTAACTCTTTAGATAATGCGGCTACATAAAGTGGGTGGTGAAAGGCTTTTATGCACACCTGGCAAGGAGAAAGTGGGTAAGTTCATTTTATCACCATCGGTATTTTGTGTAGTCCAGGGGAATCCCATGTTTTTTCTGTAAGATTAGCAGAAAATAGTAGCACTACAGAAAAGTTTTCAGTTTTCCTGCATCTTGTGGGAGTCTTAGCTTTGTAAATCAATTCCCACCAAATGACCAGATTGAACAGACCTCCCACAATCTTTGAATTATTAAAAAAAAACATATATTTTTTTACAGAACACAGTCAGGAAAAATCTAAAGCTAGTTTGCCATAAGTTCTATGGATCACATCTTTAAAACATAAATATGTGATCTGCACAGTGTTATGCCTTCAATTGTGCAGGAGATTTATCTTTGATGTGGCAGTACAAGTGGTATGATATGGCACACCAGCTTTATATCCTGCAGGGTACATTGTAAGGAATGGAACAACGTAAACATGTGGGGGATGGCAGTAGCAATTGTGCAGAATGTAGTATATGACACACCAGCTCTATATCCTGCAGGGCCCATTGCAAGGAATGGAACAATGTAAAAAGTTGGGGGATGGCAGTAGCAATTGTGCAGAATGTAGTATATGACATACCAGCTTTATATCCTGCAGGGTACATTGCAAAAAATGGAACAATGTAAAAGTAGGGGATGTCAGTGGCAACGGTGCAGAATGTAGTATGACACACCAGCTCTACATCCTGCAGCATACATTGCAAGAAATAGAACAATGTAAAAGTGTGGGAGATGGTAGTGGCAATGGTGCAGAATGTAGTATATGACACACCAGCTCTATATCCTGCAGGGTACATTGCAAAAAAAATGGAACAATGTAAAAGTGTGGGGGGTGGCAGTGGCAAAGGTGCAGAATGTAGTATATGACACACCAGCTCTATATCCTGCAGCATACATTGCAAGAAATAGAACAATGTAAAAGTGTGGGGGATGGTAGTGGCAATGGTGCAGAATGTTGTATATGACACACCAGCTCTATATCCTGCAGGGTACATTTCAAAAAAATGGAACAATGTAAAAGTGTGGGGGGTGGCAGTGGCAAAGGTGCAGAATGTAGTATATGACACACCAGCTCTATATCCTGCAGGGTACATTGCAAGAAATGGAACAATGTAAATGTGTGGGGGATGGCAGTGGCAAAGGTGCAGAATGCAGTATTTGACACACCAGCTCTATATCCTGCAGCATACATTGCAAGAAATAGAACAATGTAAAAGTGTGGGGGATGGTAGTGGCAATGGTGCAGAATGTTGTATATGACACACCAGCTCTATATCCTGCAGGGTACATTGCAAAAAAATGGAACAATGTAAAAGTGTGGGGGGTGGCAGTGGCAAAGGTGCAGAATGTAGTATATGACACACCAGCTCTATATCCTGCAGGGTACATTGTAAGGAATGGAACAATGTAAACATGTGGGGGATGGCAGTAGCAATTGTGCAGAATGTAGTATATGACACACCAGCTCTATATCCTGCAGGGCCCATTGCAAGGAATGGAACAATGTAAAAATTTGGGGGATGGCAGTAGCAATTGTGCAGAATGTAGTATATGACATACCAGCTTTATATCCTGCAGGGTACATTGCAAAAAATGGAACAATGTAAAAGTAGGGGATGTCAGTGGCAACGGTGCAGAATGTAGTATATGACATACCAGCTCTACATCCTGCAGCATACATTGCAAGAAATAGAACAATGTAAAAGTGTGGGGGATGGTAGTGGCAATGGTGCAGAATGTAGTATATGACACACCAGCTCTATATCCTGCAGGGTACACTGCAAAAAAAAATGGAACAATGTAAAAGTGTGGGGGGTGGCAGTGGCAAAGGTGCAGAATGCAGTATATGACACACCAGCTCTATATCCTGCAGGGTACATTGCAAGAAATGGAACAATGTAAAAGCGTGGGGGATGGCAGTGGCAACGGTGGAGAATGCAATAATTCTGAGTGTATCTGAAACAGGTTTTGGAGTAACATAAGAACCCTAGGCAGGACATCTGTGTTCTCAGTCTATATTAAATGCTTATCAAATACTTGTGAAATTAGAGCATTTCCTTGCAAATCAGTCTTTAGAATTATATTTCTGTACTTGTTTCCTTTGTTTTACTTTACCTGTTACATAAGGTCAAAAGCAAGATACTGTCATTTATCTGGAGCACTGCAGGGTATCTGTTTCTAAGAATTAACAATGTCTGGTGTGAATTAGAAACTAAACTTACATGAATAAGAAATTAAGTGAATGTGAGCAACATGAAATAAAAAGTATCATACATACATAGAAAGCAGAATATTCTTGAGAAAAGCAGAATGCTGGTAAAAGTCAAAAGAGTGACAGCAAAGAAGGTGATGGCGGGAGAAGAGAATTAAACATAAGGCAGACTAGAAAAAGAGGCAGACAGGAAAGGTGCAATTTATGGCTAAAGTGACTTATCCCTGGTGCAGTCTAATCACAGTAAAATATATGTGAACATGGGTGTGTGTATGTGTCATACCGAGGATGGGGATATTTGCATAACAGTGAGCTAAAATACATTGCTTAGTACATATTTTTATTTTTATTTATGTTATGCTTGATTACCTTATCATTAAACATCTCAGGTTTGCACAGTCAAAAGGTGATTATTTTTCATGGTAATGTGGGCAGGCATCAATGACAGTCATTGACTCCTTCTGCCATCTGATCAGAGTTAAACTGACATTAATTCCACTTGGCAGGGCTAATGAATGAGCATGTTTAGTGCTTGTGCTCATGTGTGTGTGTTTGTGTGCTGTGTGTGTATTCGTCTATCTAGCTATAACTCTTGCTGTCTCTCTCTCTCTCTCTGAAGAATTAGATATAGATATAGGTGTGTGTGTGTGTGTATGTTTGTGTGTGTGTGTGTGTGTGTGTGTGTGTGTGTGTGTGTGTGTGTGTGTGTGTGTGTGTGTGTGTGTGTGTGTGTGTATGTGTGTGTGTGTGAAACAATATGAAATTTATTGATGTTTCCATTATATTTTCAGATAGCTGAGTTGTACACAAGTCAGTAAAGTAAGTATAATTGGAGGGTACTGTCTAGGAAAATGATTGTAACTCAACCAAAAAGGAGAAGCACTCTCAATTTCCATTCAGAAGAGACTCGCATCAAGGCTGGTAAAGTGGTATGCTGCACTACTCCTTCCACATGTACAAATAATATGGTTCTTTCTCAAATATTAGGTAGCTATAGAATTCTGTCTATGACCAAATAAAGCCACAACACATATCTAGGGGAGCTAGAACCATTCACTATTAATTCCAATACCATTTTATGTGGTCTAATTATCCAGTTATAGACGGGGAAACCTGCACCACCATTAGGGCTCAAGCACAGAGATTCCTGGACTTTATGAATGCAAATGCCTTAGAATAATTATTTGGAGTACTAATCAGAGGAAACAACATCTTAGATCTTGTCCTTACTAATATGTGAGCATCTTGCATCATTACTTGCATATTTTTAGCACTTGCTAGGTCTGACCATAATACCATACCCTTCAAAATAAAGCAAAAAACAGAGAGAATTTCTAAGCAAAGTGAATTTAGAAATTTCTCTAAGACAAATCACTTAGTGTTAAGTGATACACTGCAAGCTTTGAAACCCCACCAAATCCAGTTAACTACATTGAATACACAGAAATCTATACCACCACTATGTAAACAGCTGCATAGATGCACCTGTACCCTGTAGTGTAGGGCAAACCCCAGAAACAAACCCACATAGCAGAACCATAATATCAACAAGCTTTACAATAAAACTTAGATAAGTCTGACCAAAAATAAGAAGAGTAGTTCCCTGAATGGTAGAACCATTGTCAATAAATAAATAAACAACTCAGAAACTTAATGAAATCCACCAAAGCCATGTTTCAGGCTAAAATAGTGATCCAGGCCAAGGACAATTACAAGGTCGATTTTAATTATTCATAATTGTAAAAGCAGAATGCAGCAATTCACTGATCTGATTGTGAGCAATGTTACCTACACTGAGGCTGAAGATATAACTAGTCTACAAGCTGATAAATAATGCTCTGAACATTAACACTCTCTCCCCTCTCTTTGTCCCTTAAAATATACCTGAAACATTAATGGGTCTTGACAATATCCCTAGATGCACCTTAAATAGCATGAAGCATGATTTTTGTCACCCCTAACAATACTGTTCAACCTCAACCTCCATACAGGTTTTGGATCAAGCAAATGGAGGACAACTATAGCCATTCCCCTGCATAAGGAAGGACCTTCCACAAAGCCAAGTAATTAAAGAAGTTTATGTCTGACCAGCCTCATATGCAAAGCCATGGACACACATCATAGAATTAATCAATAAGGACATATGGAACTTCCAAAGACTGAACCCTTACCAATTTGGATTCATCAAGGGCAGGTCATTCTCACTTAACCTGGTGGACTCTTTTGAAAAGGTCAGCAAATTAACATATTACACACCACATGCATTGACCTGGTTGTAATCTAGGAGTGGCAGAGAAATATGTAAGAGTGGTACAGGATATCTACTAGGGCAGTGTGACAGTGGTGAGGTCTGCAGAGGAGTGATGGATGCATTCAAGATGGAGGCGGGATTACATCAAGCATCAGCTTTGAGCTCTTTCTTATTTGCAATGGTGATGGACAGGTTGACAGACAAGATCAGACAGGAGTCCCTGTGAACTACGATGTTTGCTGATGACATTGTGATTTGTAGTGAGAGTAGGAAACAAGATGAGGAGACCCTGGCGAGGTGGAGATATGCTCTAAAGAGGAGTGGAATGAAGGCCAGCAGTACTAAGACAGAATATATACATGTGAATGAGAGGGAGGACAGAGGAATGGTGAGGATGCAGGGAGTAGAGCTGGAGAAGTTGGATGAGTTTAAATACTGGAGGACAACAGTTCAGAGTAATGGTGAGTGTGGAAGAGAGGTGACGATGAGAGTGCAGGCAGGGTGGAGTGGGTGGAGAAAAGGGCAGGAGTGATATATGACAGATGGGTACCAGTAAGAGTGAAAGGGAAGGTCTACAAGATGGTAGTGAGACCAACTATGTTATATGGGTTGGAGACAGTAGCACTGAAGAAAGACAGGAGTCAGAGGTGGAGCTGGCAGAGTTAAAGAGGTTAAGATTTGCACTGGGTGTGATGAGGATGGACAGGATTAGAAATGAGTATATTAGAGAGCCAGCCCAGGTTGGGTGGTTTGGAGACAAAGCCAGAGAGGTGAGATTACATTGCTTTGGACATGTGCTGAGGAGGGATGGGCATAATGGGAGAAGGATGTTGAGGATGGAGCTACCAGGTAAGAGGAAAAGATGAAGGCCTAAGATAAGGTTAATGGATATGATGAGAGAGGACATGCAGGTGGGTAGTGTAATGGAATAAGATGCAGAGAACAGGAAGAAACAGAAACAAATAATCCACTGTAGTGACCCGTAATGGGAGCAGCTAAAAGAAAAAGAAGAATAAAGATACACTGACCTGGCTAAAGCTTTTGTCACAATCCCAAACTCAGCATAACAGAAAAGCTAAATAAACAGGAAATAAACCCTTATGTCACCCAACAAATTATCAACTAGTTCACAGATAGGACACAGGAAATCAGAACAGGAGAAGTTACCTCCATAAAGAGATTAGTTACCACTAGAGTTCCTCAGAATTCTGTGCAGGGACCTCTCATTTTTTGCATCTATTTCTCTGAAGAAAAAGCCTTTATCAAAGGGCTGTAGCTGATTAAGTCTGCATATGACTACAAGTTAGGACCAATCGTTGAATCCCCAAATGACTTAGCCATCCCACAGGGAGAAGAAACTTGGATAGACAGATGGGAAACAGAAAATTTACACCAGAACTGCCTCCTCTACTACCAATGGACAGAGGCAGCTTCTAAATGTTTTATCCTGTGCATGGGACCCATCATATTATCTATGGTATGATACCAGTTATCATCACTAGGGGTAATATGTAATTATTGACCATGGGATGGGTAAAGCCAATCTAATAACAAATGAAATATGTTCATTTGAGCGTCAAAAGGGAAATTGGCTAGGCTTAAAATGGTCCACAAGGGCAGATAACATATTAATTACCTTTGAACTGATTTGTAGTACTGGTCCAGTGATGAAAGGTAAATCAAAAAGATAGAAAAGTGTTGTAAAATGTACTAAAAAGCATTCAAAAACTAATGGTATATGGTGGCCTAGCAACACGTAGACTACAGACAAAATGTTATTGATTTATTGATCGGTTGAGTTTTTACTGTGTAGAAAACTGATCACAATGCCAAAAACAGAATTAACAATTATAAATACTTTTGATTAAAAAATGCAGCAGAGTCAAAGCAGTCTGTTTTCAACAGGATCAATAGTTAATCAGCAACCAAGACAATAATGAAAAGGAAAGTACTTGAAACAGAAAGAAGTTGATGGGTGCAGTCTAGGATAATAAGACAGAAAGGCAAGAAAGTGTAAATAAAAGAGTGAGAGGAGAAGCAAGAGAACAGACAAGGAGGGAAAGAAAAATGAAAGACAACAGATGGGAGATGATAAGGGAATTGGGTGATTATGCAAGGGATTTTAGGCGGCGATATGTGTTTAAGTAAAGGTTTGTTTGAACTAGCATAAAAGAAATATTTAAAGAGTATGTGAGCAAGGAAGGATTGCAAAAGAAGCAAAAATGTGATAAGTAAACATGGAAGGCATAAAAGGCATGGGAGAGATTAGATGATGAGGCCACGGTGGAATTACTTGAACTGGGCTTATTTAAAAAGGAAGTATTAAAATTGTGTCCTGAATTTGAGATAGGAGGTTAAGTCTTAATAGCAGTTGATTCTTGGGGGCTTGGTGCTAAGATGAAGAGGCTTTGGTTAGCGCATTCTATTTTTGTTTTGCTTTAATTATTTAATTCAGTTCCCTTGAAATCCCCAGTCGTAAAATGAGCTAAAACATTTTTTTTTATTTTATAAACCATTATAGCTCACCTAAACCGCTTATTCAGAGATTGCTGGAGATTAAAATGTCAGCCTAAAATACATCTGCCATGGTTGTATAATTTAATAATGGCACATTCTGTTTAAGTAAAAAGAAGCTGGCTTATTTTTATGCATGTCCACATTTTTGAAATGGAATACATAGTTGCAGAATATCACAATATAACTGGAATAATAATCAAAAGTCCAGTGATAGGTGAAATCTGGACAAACCCATAAATAAAAGAGGGACAAAGGCCCAAAAATAAGGACAATTTTTAAATATTGCTCTTACAAACTTAGAATGTTGATAGAATAACAGATTTAGCATTAGCATGAATTTTCTGAAGGATATGAAGTCTGAAACTCAAATGTCTGTCATTATTTCCCAACTTCAGTCTTTAATGTTTTATCATTAAATTAACAGAAAACCACAATTTTATGAAAAATAGACCAAAAATATGAGGCCAAAATCTGGGCATTCTGTGAAAATCTGTACAGTTGAGAGGTATGCACCATTTACATGGTTCAGATGATAGCAAAATGATGTCAAATACACCACAAAGCATCTTTAGAAAACAAGCAAACTGTACATCTCCACCCTGTTTGGATATTAATGTATAGTAATGCCCAGTAAAAAACAAGTACACCACTTTACAGCAGCTTAATAAGGTACCATGAAACTCAGACAAAAAAAGTAAATGGCCACAATTTTATGTCACTAAATTCAGCAAGCATAAAACATTTAAAAAGTAAAAAAAGAAAAAAATGTACCATTTTCATAGCTGTATTGGTAAAGGAAAATCTGTGACACCCACCTTACCTTGTAAGCACTAGGCTAGAGAAATGCAAATTTCAGATCAATTATTAGAATCCAAACACACTCTGAGATAAATAAAACATGTATCAACAAGGCAAGGTGTCTATTACACATGGATAGTTGTGGTTTGTACTATATAATTAAGCCAGACCCTAAGTATTTGAGAGTATGATGGAGTGTGTGCTGAGATATTTATGTGTGTGTGTGTGTGTGTGTGTGTGTGTGTGTGTGTGTGTGTGTGTGTGTGTGTGTGTGTGTGTGTGTGCATATGTGTATGCTTCTGTGTACATATGCCTCTGTGCATGTGTGAGTGAGAGAAGAAGAAAGATAGACAGCTTCAACAAGAGACAGAGAGAGAGAGAGAGACCAAGACTGCACAGTTCATTTGCAATAAACAGTAAGAAGTATGAAACACTAATTTATGACATTATTAGCTGAGTTTAATCCTGAGAAATTTACCAAACATTCTATAGGGAACAGAGCAAGAATATGCATCACAATCAGTAATTTATGAGGCATGGTGGGTTACAATGCCTTGCATTCTGTGTTTTTTTCATACATTTGACCACAGTGAGACATCGGAAGTGCATTTACTCAGGATAATGTCTGTAACTGCTTGACATGTGTGTGTATGCATGTGCGTGTGTGTGTGTGTGTGTGTGTGTGTGTGTGTGTGTGTGTGTGTGTGTGTGTGTGTGTGTGTGTGTGTGTGTGTGTGTATATATATATATATATATATATATATATATATATATATATATATGTATGTACCTGCGTGTGTGTGTGTGTGTGTGTGTGTCTTTGTGTCTGTGTGCGTGTGTGCGTGTGCGTGTGTGCGTGTGTGTGTGTGTGTGTGTGTGTGTGTGTGTGTGTGTGCGTGTGTGTTTGTGTGTCAGTCTGTCTCTGCTTCCAATTGCATGACTGCGTATGTGAGTTAGACATTAAATGTTTACATAGCTTTTTTATTTCTTTTAAAAAACTTTATGCAACATATATTTTGGATGCAATAGACTTCTTTCAATAACATTTACATTTGCTACAGCAAGTTTAAAACATTAGGCGGAGAATTTATTTTACTACAAAATTATTAAAAAATGTATATAGCAATAAAAATACAAAATGTATCAGATATCTCATTCTGTAAGCAAAATTATCCCCTCCAAGGTGACATTATCAGAAGATTAATGCCATAGGTGGCAAGACCCTCCTCCTGAGTTGTCGGTCCTCACAGTACTCTTGGGCATGCATTAATTCCTTAATAATGTCCAATGTGTCAGTCATTCATTAAAACATGTCTTTCAATTTCTTTTCCTCATCAAAGCACTTAAATTTGAAGCAAATTCCATCAACTTTATCAGGAAATTCATTAACTGACCTTAGAAGGTGTATTATAGTTGATGTATTGCACAAAACCATTTTAGCATGCAATTGAGATTGACATTCTTCTGTAAATGAATGTAATGCACATTTATTTCTTTGCTATATGCTTGTTTTAGGTATGCCTTTGGGCTAATTAGACCATACAGGGATCCTACTAATACTGGCAGTGAGAAGGGTAAATTTGTTCCTGTTAATGGGACATGGGCATATGCTTTGGACTCTGACTAGTAAGTGAGTATTTTGAGGAGCAAAATGGACATTTAGTAAAGAAGGGGGTTAGAAATGCTCACCTAGTAAAACAAAACATCAAATATCCTTATTGAGTATTTGGCATATAAAACTGGTAGGATTAGGGCTGATTGAAACAGTTTTAAATTGTACAGTTTACATGCTGTAAGTAGCACAGTGTGTGCGTGGGGGGAGGGGTGCCGGGGGGGGGGGGTTATCACCTTTGTCTTCCGGGAAACTGTAATCTGTTTTCTAAGGGTGGTATTTATGATAAATTGCAGAATGCTCATTGTAATGCATGCTGCACTCTGTCAAAAGGATCTTAAACAAATTTTGCAATAATTTGCAAAGGAAAATAATGTATGTATATAGATGCCTAAATCATGGAGTTAAAATATATTACATTCTTGCTAATTTATCCTGCCAAATAAAGTATGATGAAAATACAATATAGTGTGGTAGCTTATTTTTAAGGACAGAAGCTCATGAAAGTGGTAGTTTGAAAACAGTCTACATGGCCATGGTTACTCTGCTGTTCCAGTTTCAAAAACAGATTTAATATGCTTACCAGTTGTTCTTGTTTCATTCTCTTTTCCTTCTTTTTCTTCTTAGATCTACCTGAAAATTGTAAGTAAAAGAATATTATGAACTTAATTTTAATTTCATACCATTCATTACTACAACCTGCAGTTTATACTAGCCACACGTACACCTCTCTATACATTGCATACATGCAGATCTGGGGCAGGGATTTTCTCCTTTAGCCTGCAAAGATGCAGTAACTCTTAAGAGATACATTTTGGGGTGTAAACAAATGTTGCCTAATACATTCATTAAAATATTACTCAGACGGTGGTTGTGGATTTCAGTTGCACTTCTCGGAGGTTCTAATCTTCATCATTTTAAATTAAGAAAGCACCAGATGTTTTTGTCACTTGTCACATCTGATACAATAGAAATATAAAAATATGAAAATGAACCGAGCAATGACATATAAGCTTGTTTTCTTTCCTTATACTGCTCTAGCCATTGAATTTAAATATATTTAACTGTATGAGATGGTAGGGGTGTGAGTGAGATGCTTTTATGTTCGAATGATACATTTTAATGCATCCATAAATAATGTTGCGTGTAAAAAACAAGGGATACAGAGTGAGATCTGGTGATTAATCTTTTATTACTGCTAAGGTCATGACAACCATTGGGGATGAGAGTGTTACAGACTTTATTGATATCAGTGAGGCATGAAAACTAGGGATAAGGGATGATGTGGGTTATGTAATTATATTATTATGGGGGAAAACAAAGAAAGAGGAAAGAATGGTCTACTCTAGATACCTATGATCTTCTAATGATAATTGAAGATGGTAGAGAATGTTAAGCTTTATTTTTACAATACAAGGAACTTGGGATGCGGGTAGTGTATTGTTTGACTGAAGGCATTTGCTAAACATCTACCCAGAAGGAAACTGCAAACCTCATGAAGTGAAGGCTTTCTTAGTTGGTTCTGGCAAGCTTTTTGTCTTTAAAACCTGAGCTTTGGCCAGCTAAGAGCTAGCTGTATTCAACTGGATGTATAAGAGAATTTAAGTACCTTTTATCTGCACATTTTTTCAAATAATATAGCATTTTAATTGATTTATTTGTGTTGCATTGAATATTAACTGAACTGGAAGTTTTGACTCTGTTTTTTCCGTTAGTGCTTGTTAGATTTTATTGCCTGTTAGAATTTCTTCATAGACAGTAATTGCAACCGGGGTAGTCTCATTCATTGATATTCTGTTACTGTCTTTTTAAGTGGTACATTTTAGTATATTTTCTGCTTAAAACCTGAGGTTTGGTTGGCTAAGATCTAGCTGTATTCAACTGGACGTATAAGAGAATTTAAGTACCTTTTATCTGCACTTTTTCAAATAATATAGCATTTTAATTTATTTATTTGTGTTGAATTGAATATTAACTGAACTGGAAGTTTTGACTCTGTTTTTTCAGTTAGTGCTTGTTAGACTTTATTGCCTGTTAGAACTCCTGCATAGACAGCAATTGCAGTTGGGGGGTAGTCTCATTAATTTATATTCTGTTACTGCCTATTTAAGTGGTACATTTTGGAATATTTTCTGCTTAAAACCTGAGCTTTGGCCGGCTAAGATCTAGCTGTATTCAGCTGGACGTATAAGAGAATTTAAGTACCTTTTATCTGCACTTTTTTAAAATAATACAGCATTTTAATTGATTTATTTGTGTTGCATTGAATATTAATTGAACTGGACATTTTGACTCTGTTTTTTCAGTTAGTGCTTGTTAGATTTTATTGTCTGTTAGAATTCCTGCATAGACAGTAATTGCAGTTGGGGGTAGTCTCATTCATTGATATTCTGTTACTGCCTATTTAAGTGGTACATTTTGGAATATTTTCTGCTTAAAACCTGAGCTATGGTCGGCTAAGATCTAGCTGTATTCAACTGGACGTATAAGAGAATTTAAGTACCTTTTATCTGCACTTTTTTAAAATAATACAGCATTTTAATTGATTTATTTGTGTTGCATTGAATATTAATTGAACTGGAAGTTTTGACTCTGTTTTTTCAGTTAGTTCCCCACCTACCCTCCCTGGTTTTGTTTTGGTGTTCATCTTGGTGGCTTTGAAACTTCCCGGCCCTCTTGTAAATTTGTGTTTGTATACTCCTTCTGGGCCCATCTCATTTGCTCACTCAACTGAGTGCAGTGAGAGCATATTCTGACTTCAGGCACTCCTACTGTGTACAAAAAGAGCATCTGGGAAAGACAAAGAAAAAAAAAGCTTGTTTCCTGCCTTTCCTGCAAGTGATCTAGACTGTTTGTAGGCTTCTGAGCCCCCAAGCCTTTCTGTATTGGAGGGAAGACTTCTAGCCAGTTTTCTAGTTTCAGCACTCAAATCGGTTTCTTTGAACTCAAAACATGTTCAGAATGCATTGTAAGCACGAAATACGCTGCAAATTACTACAGCACTCAGCTTTCCTCACTTGTCTAGAGGAAAGCAGTTTTTAGTACTTAATAAATAAGCACATATCCAGGCATGTCTAAGGGTCAGCTCCAGGTGTTTTCTCCTGTCTACCTGATGAATCTGGGCAACTTGGGGCAATGCAGCAATTGCCTTATGTACACAGACAACCCTCTCCTCCTACCACCCAACACTACAACCTGTGAGAGATGCACTTATATAGCCAAACAGGAAGCAAAGCTCTTTTCATCCAAGACTGGACTAGACAGTCAAGAGAAGAAGGTAAACACTTGCACCACACCACACTCAGCACATAGTCTCTCAAAATCTACACCACCAAAACACACACATAGAAACACAAAACACACACCTACATTCACGGAGGCTCTCAATAAAAACCTGCCCAAGCATTAGGGACCTCCAATGCAGTAAAGCAAGCAAACTCCACCCCCCCAACACAACCCAAATGCCACATAGCCCACAAACTCAGTGTGCCACTCAACCACAGCCCATAAGGCATAACAACGTAGCCAACACTCAAGTTATAGGTGACTTTATAGTCAGGCATACTGATGTTCCACTCACCAGGCTAAACAAGGTGAAAGTTACTGTCAGCTGCCTGTCAGGTGCCAGGATCCACTACATAATGTATGTACTCAGGTCACCCCACAACAAATACAAATATGACACTGTCATTGTCCATGTTGGTGTAAATGACCTAAGACATACCTCCCTGGACTACTTGAAAAGAGACATGGAGGAGCTCTACCAATCTTGTAGCCCAGGCAGGTATGACCCTAGCCCTGAGTAGCATCCTGCCAACACCCAGCATGATGCCACAGTGCAAAGACAAAATGATTGACTTCAACAATTGGATAAGCTTCTGGTGTCATTCTAAGGGGATCCAGTATTTGTCTGCCTGGGATGACATGATCGACAGACCACGATGTTTTGCCAGTGATGGCCTGCACCTGTCATCCTTGGGATTCCAGATACTGGCTAAGGCTCTTGCCACCACTATAGTGGCTTTTTTTGGCAAGGTTCAAATGACAAATTCATCACCATAACAGATACAAGCAAGCAAACTCTGAGGGTAATGCTACTCAATGTTAGAAGTCTAAACCTCAAAATGCACTCACTCGAGGCACTCCTTAAAATGGAGAACATCGACATCTGTGCAGTGACAGAAACCTGATTCAAAGCTCCAGACAGCACCCTTGCATTACCAGGCTATAATTAATACCACACCTTTTGGCCACCTGACCCGGAACGAAGCACTAAAGGTGGAGGCATGTCCATATTCATTAAGGATATCCACACCTCCAGGCTAGTTACACAGCATAATGCATCCGAGATTATCCAAGTACAACTAACTCTGGGCAAGACCGCAATCCAAATTGTAGCTTGCTACAGACCCCCACCATGCCCCAAGATTCCCACTCCTCATTTCATGATACACTGGAAAGTATTAGGGTACAACCCAACACCCTAATAATGGGTGATTTCAACTACCCCACCATTAACTGGGAAAACTACTCACGTACCAACTCTTTTACTCAACATTTTCTGGAATTCATAAATTCCAAAGCCTTGGATCAAATTATTCACACCCCCAGCAGGGGCAGCAATATCCTAGACCTGGTCATTACCAACATGGGCAACCGGTATTCCACACCAGAGGTCAATTCTTCGTTGGTCAAATCCAACCACAAGCTAATCATCCTAGACATCCACATCCCAACCCACCTCCAATTAGGGAAACCACAGTATAAAACTTCCGCATAGCCAACTTCATACTTCATAAGACAGAAGTGGCAAACCTCATGACACCCATGCAGATGGACAAAAGAGGTACGACTGCTGAATCCTCCACAAATGCACTTTATAAGCACTTACATGAGTGCATGGATCATGTTATCCCTAACAGAACCAAGATGCTATCCTCCAAAAAAAGGAAGCCAATCTGGTGGTCCTCTGCCATAAACAAACTCTACAACAGAAGAAAGAAACTGTTGCAAAAAAGAGTAAAATCCCATGACTGGAGGGACTCCCTGGTCAACCTCAGTAAGAAGCTGAGATCCCTCATAAAATCCTCCAAAGCTAGTTATGAAAACAAAATTGCCACTGACTCTAAAGACAACCACAAAGCTTTCTATAGCTATGTCAAGCATCTCAATGGCAACACTCAGATCTGCTCTGAGTTACAGCACAATGCCACTAAATATACAGAGCCAACTGATATTGCCAACATCCTGGCAGATAGGTTTATTTAACTTTACCCCCTTCTCACCCCCTAGAGGGCCCATCTCTATACTGGAAGAATGCAAAGTTCCTATAATCATGGCTGCACAGGTAAAAACACACTCTCCAAAGCCAAGAACACAGCATCCATGGGACCTGACAATATCCCAGGCTGTGTTCTACATGAAATACAGAATGAACTGGCACCCTACCTAAGTACCATATTCAATCATAGCCTCACCTCAGGCTTTGTGCCCACTGAATGGCGCACCATGACCGTTATCCCACTCCACAAAGGGAGAGCCACAATGGACCCCGGGAACTACCGCCACATTAGCCTGACAAGCCTGGTCTGCAAGGCCATGGAATATATCATCATGGAACTCATAAACAAAGACATTGGTAATCTCCAAATTCTGGACTCTACCCAGTTCGGGTTTGTAAAAGGCAGATTAAGTTTCCTAAACCTGATTGACTTCTTTGAAACAGTCACCAAAGCCATAGACGAGGGTAAGGGGGTTCACACAGCTTATCTAGATCTCACCATCCCCCACTCTGGAATTATAGATAAGCTCACTAAACTAGGTATAAATCCCTATGTCACAAGATGGGTTGCCAACTGGCTCATGGACAGAATCCACACTGTGAAAGTAGCAGACTCCAAATCCGACTTCAGACCAGTGACAAGTGGAGTACCACAGGGTTCAGTCCTGGGTCCTCTTCTGTTTGATATCTACTTCTCTGAAGTATAAACTAACACAGAAGGTATTTGGCTAACAAAGTTTGCAAATGGCTGCAAACTAGGAGCCATAATCAAAACTCCTAACAATTTGGACATACTGCAAAAGGGCCTCACTGATACAGATGCCTGGTGTCAAAGCCATGGCCTGAAGCTCAATGCCAAAAAAGTGTATTGTCATCCCCTTTGGTAAAAACTCTGTACCCATGAACTACCACATAAGTGGTAGTCTACTTAATGCTGAAAGTTTGATAAGAGACCTTGGGACATAGGTGGACAGTAGTCTCTCCTTTGATAATCACATCACCACAGTGGTCAAGAAATTCTTCTATGTGGCTCACCTCATCACAAAAGGTTTCTCATCCAGAAAAAAAAGAGGTCATTGTTCCCCTCTACTCATCACTCATTAGACCCATTATAGAGTACAATGCCCCTTTTGGTATGTACCTCACAAGACATCTACAACAACTGGAAAGGCCACAGAAATACCTCACAGAGAGGATTACTGGCCTCAAACAGATTCCGTACACAGACCGTTTCAAAAAAATCCAGTTTTACTCCATTGCATATCGTCTACTCAGAGGCAATCTCTGCCTAACATACAAAGCTATGTCAAACCCAGAGCTGTTGGACATGCTCCACTTAAAGAAATCCCAACCCCTCTGAGTTACATGCTCTACGGACCTAAACCTTGTCACCACAATAAACAGAACATGCTGGAGGGATAGATTCCTGTCCCAGAGACTTCCCATACTCTGAAACAGACTACCTATCTATGTCAAACAGAGCTCCTCATTAGCACTCTTCAAGAAAAATCTTGATGATTGGATGGAAAATAGGAAATTTCCCCCAGGGATCACTTCTGTGGCTCTGCTCGACAGGGGCACAGGAAAATTATTTTCTTGGGTGGCGAAAGCCAGGGTACCTTTTTGGCGAGGCTTATATAGGCCCTAGGGCTAATAGTCTAGTTCCTACCTATGAACCTATGAACCTATGTATTCATAAAGAGCTGTATGATTTGTTTTTATTTATTTACTAATGTGTGTTTGTTGACAAGATAGTGATCGATATGAGGACCCTTTCTGCCTACTATCTGGAGCACACAAAGACAAAACTAAAATGTAATAAGTGAAAATAGAATTACATCAGTACATACATTAATGACAGTATTGTATATATTACAGAATTCAGTGTGTGAGTCAGCAAAATGCTGCAGTTTGTACAGCTGAGGGATATAAATTTGTAATACGATTAGGCTGAGTGCACTACAATGGAACAGTGAGCCAAGAGTATATGACACTCAGATTCATAGTCAGTGTAGAAGTGACTGATGAATGCTTTTGTATTAAAGATTGGGGTTAATGTAAAACATGTAGATGTAAAATGCTAACCAGGTCTATAGTCTTCACACAAAGAAGTGAAATGAGCAGACAAGTTGTGAAATGGCAGTCACAGTATGATGAAAAAATTAATGTAAAGGACAATGCTGAAGAATTGTGCATGGATAGTTAAGGTTCTTCCATGCTTGCCTTAACTAAAAAAAAATGTAGATGAGATAAAGTAAAGCAGATAGAAGAAAGAGATGATTGTATGAAAGCAGGATGGGGAATTTCTAATAAATGGCTCTGCCTTTAGGGCATTACTTCATAGTGATCTGAAGAGCCTGAAATAAGCAGATAAGCTGAATATAGCCCATATCTCAATCCAAGTTCTGGACCAAGAGCTAAAACAATGAAACAACTTATAAATTGCTTCTGATCTTTTTTTTTTTTTTTTTTTTTTTTTTTGAAACACAAGCTATTTGAAAATGAATTTCTTATGATTCTCAGTCTGGGTTGTTATTCTGTGCAAAGAAGGACTGAAGTAAAAGTGTCATAGAAAATTCTTTTGCTTTGTAGTCCCTTAGCCACTCTGTGACTGTGTGAAACCAGTTGTCTATCTAGAGGTTTGCATAGTATGAAGGCAAATATTGTCTTTGCAGCTATAAATCATCATACATCGAAAATGCCAGAGTTAATTATGCCATTTTTCACTGTTCTACATGAAAGTGAAACAAAGAAAGAGAAAGGCAAAGCAAAGTAAGCCAATGAATCATAAACACAGACATATAAAGGAAAATAAATGTTTGCCTGATAAGTTTGATTGCATCAGTCTCTTTTTTTTCAACACAGAAGATGTAAAACGTGGCTGGTAATCCCATAAAAAAGAAGTAAGGATCGGGATAAGAATAAAAAAGAAAGGTTGGCTGTTGTAGATAAGAAGATAAAATCAGAGACATGTGTGGACATGTAAGATGAACAACATGAGTGGAATAGTCTGGAAATCTGAGAGACACAAATAAAGGAATCTACTATCAAAATATTCAAGCCTCTTTCTTAATTCAACCAAGAAACTTCTGGAAAAATGTAAATGTTCTAAACAGGCATTCTTCCCCTCTGAGTCCATGTTTACTTCTTTAGGACCAATGTCTGTTGATCACTTTCTTAACACTTTCTTAAAACTTCAAATTGCCAGTCCCAAATTACTAGTATTAAATAACCCGTTTTTAGTTCAAATATATAAAGTACAAGCTAATGGAGAAACTGAATGACCAGTTCTCCTTCTCCTGTCATGCCACTCTGATTAGTGACAGCCTATGTCCATGATTTTTAAACTATTAAGATTTAGATCCTCAAACCCTGCAACACACACACACACACACACACACACACACACACACACACACACACGCACGCACGCACGCACACACACACACACACACACACACACATACACACACACACACACACAAATACATATATATATATATATGGGAGCACTTTATAATCTCGAAATACTGAAAGGTCGAATTTCAGTATCCCGAGACTATAAAACAGAGTGTTTACAATAGCGAAAGTTCAGAATCATGAATCTGAATATCTCGAATTCACAGTTATGGCCTTATGCTATGTAATGTCTGGTATTTATGTTGATGGTGTGCGGTGCCGTGTCTGGATCTAGGTGTTATGTCAGGTAAGTGAGTATTTTGTAAGGGTTTTGAGTGGGAGTTAGAGTGAATGTGAGTGTGCTGATATGTTTGATATGTGAGTGAGGGATTGGAGAATGTGCGTGTGTGAATTTGCCTTTGTTTCCTGTTTGTGAGATCTCGGAGTTAGTATATATAAGTGGGGGGTGTGTATATGAGTTGTGTATATGTGTAGTTTTGTTTGTTTATGTTGTGATGTGGGTGTTGTGGTGCATGCATGGTGTAGTTTGTGCGGTTTGTTCGGTGTTTTGAATTTTGCGGTTTTGGGCTCGGGGTTTTTTGGATTCGGTTTCAGTATTTCAAGATTATGAAGTGAATCCATATACATATATATATATATATATATATATATATATATATATATATATATATATGTGTGTGTGTGTGTGTGTGTGTGTGTGTGCTATATATATATATATATATATATATATATATATATTGATATTTCAGTTACTAAGAAAAAAATGTTATCACGTGGTAACTGTCAAAAATAACTTTCTCAAGGTCCATTTGTTTTTACACATATATTCTGTCTATTTGCCTTCAGTAACATCCTAGAAAAAATAATACATGAACAAGCTTGCCAAAGCCTACAGAAATCTGAACCCCTTATCAAGGTTTGAATATAGATTATAGAAAAATATAAATATTCTAACAACCTCATAGACCTTCACTGATAAAGACCTAGTGAAAAAGGACACAGGAAACCTGACAAACACTGTCTTAATTGGTGTCAGTAAGAAGTTTGGCCTTGTTAAGCATTTGTTACACAAGTTTGGCCTTCTTAAGCATTTGTTACACAAGTTTTACCTGTAGGAACAGGTTTCATCCTAAAGGCGACTACATAGGTGAGCAGACATCTCCAACATGGATCATTTGCTATCATTCTAAGGTCCTCATTGTACTCCTTCACTCCACTCATGCAGGCAATGCCTTAATGTTCCACCGTGGCCCATTTATTCATCTGCCTATGCAGTAATCCTGGCTCCTCCAACATCCCAAACCTTAGTATAATTCTCAATTCTTATTAGGCATCCACCCACCATTCCTCTTTTGCATAATTTATTATCAAACTAAACTTAAATCTGACGCATGTAGTCCTTCTGTTTTGCTTTATGATAAAGACATGATGCTCAATGCAAATACTACCTGTGCTATGATATTTGCATCAAAATAAAGAAATGAAACTGCCCTCACTAAATGGGTAATCATAGATCCGACCAGTGAGTCTATATTAGAACCACGAAAAGTCAGTTCAGTGAACAGCTTTCACATCGAAAATGCCATTTATTGAACTTGCTTTCCCCTCACTAATTATATATACCAACTCCAGAATCGCACTACAGTGAGGAAAGGGCACATTTTCTGATCTTCACTGTACCACGATCTCACTATAACAGTTCATTGAATGGCATTTTCGATGTAAAATGCCATTCGCTGAACTGAGTTTTTGTGGTTCTAATATAGACCCCCGACCAGTACCCTGATAACAATTTGTACTTATAATTATGTTGATTAATTATAACAATCCCTTTCATTTAACCATAATATCAAGCTAAAATAAATATCAACAAATGACTATATTACACTTGAAGACTTATCAGTTTCTTTCTACTGAAGCGGAAAATTGAATAAGAAGGAGTAGAATTCTTACAAATTGAATATGCCCTCCATTTGAGAGCTTATTGCTCAAACAGAAAACATTTCTTCCCTGCCAATTTTAAGAATACAGGAAGAATAAAGGCAATTGACTATGACAACCATAACATGCTTAACCATATATGCCTCTGAGTATATTTTTCAAACATTTAATATTACTCACCTTCAAAACTGAGCAGGGCTGTATGTGATAACTCTGGTGTACAGTTTTGTTCACCCAGTCATTAAGACTAGTCTTAAAGCTAGTCAAAGCAGTATTTTGAACCTGTAGTGGTAACTTATTCTATAGCCTGGGAATACACTGAGTTAAGCACTTATTTATTCAGTAAGTCATGTTTATTTATTTGTGTACGTATAGGTCTCTACAGTGGGTGCTTGTAATGCTGCTGGATTTGTGAAAAAAGAGGTAAAATAGAATCAGGACTTTCATGGTTTGAAAAACAAGGCAAATATCACCTTAGAGCAGCTGGTAGGTGACTGAGTATAAGAAAAGTCACACTCATCTATCAAAATAGTCAAATGATCTAAGACCTGTAATTTTTTTGTTTAGAAACCTTGTGAACCTTTCCAGTTGGCTGATATGTTTGGATTGATACATACCAAAAGGAGTATTGGATTCAATGATGGGTTTGATAAAATGGTAGGAAGACTTTTTTGGGTCTTGCAGTTATTCTCTTGGAAAATAACTGGGCCAAATAGAAGGAGTTCCTGACTATGGCTGAAACGGGACTGAATGAAACTGGATTGTCTGTACAAGTATTCAGGTCTCTTCTGAATGCATCTACCTAAAGAGGAGTTCCATTTATCAGAGGCATAGCTGGTTCAACTAATTCACTGTGCCAGTCCCATGATGTCCCCCCGGCCTCACAAAAAAAAAAAAAAAAAAGACATTTATATGCAAAACATCAGGAAACCCTTTCCATGTCCCCCTCCCCCAGCTCTTCAAGTGAAAAGCCAAAAAAAAAAATCTACTCTATCTACTGGCTCAACAATTGGAGACTTTTTTAAGTCTCTCTCTCTCTCTCTCTCTCTCTCTCTCTCTCTGTCTCTCTCTCCAGACCTGCCTGTAATTTTCTGACTGGGTTCCTGAATCTCCCTTTCTGTTCCACACCCCTGTCTTCTTAACACTCAAACCTATACAGTTTCTTAATGGATAATTCCTGATGTTTACCCTTAGTTGGTGGATCTCAGAACTTCTGTTGTAGTGACATTCTTAGATCAAGCAAGAAACCCTCTTGGGAGTTGCAGACCAGGTGCTTCAAGCCATCACCCTGCATATTGGTGAGGTTATCTTACAGTGCCTAACCTGAGGAATGATGTGCAATGATGCCAGCACACCCATCACTCACCCATTGAGCTGCTGATCTCCACCAGAGGTTTCACAGGTTGCAGTTCTTCCCAAACCCTTTCATATCAACCTCTTTGTCCTGCTGCCTCATGCTGATTATTAATAGCCAGAGCCCATCCCTGCCCATGAAACACCTGTGGTGTAGACAAACACCCTGCACCTGTGCCACTTGGCCACTGGATCAGATGGAGACTGGAGACTGTTGCTGAAGATAAAGTCAACTTTGATCAGTTTATACAAGCATGATCACCATCAATACAAGAGATTTATAAAATGATGATGAGGATGATTACGAAAAAACATTTGTAATGTTTATTTTCCTGCATGTATGTTATGCTTATGATACTCCCCCATGTATTTTGCCTGTTTCCTTTCCTACCATGGCAGTATCTCACTTTAGCCCAATTTGAATCAGTGTATCACCTAGTTAATCACGTTAAATAAAACAATAAAAAATAAAAATAAACTGACCATGGAATTATTGGCCCTCCAATAATTGGCCTTCCCTCTGTTAGTGAAAAAATGTTGAAATGTGAAGGACATTAGAATGTGGAAGAAAGAAATGAAAATATTTATTTCTAGTAGACCACCTTTTAAAAAAAACATATCTTGCATGTCTGAAACAACTACCTGAACATATTCAAAATCAGCTAACCTTGACAAGATTTCAGAATAAATTAAAGAACTTCTTGTAGAATATAAACATAACTGCAGAGACACTGACTAACACAGAAGCATTTCTAAAGAACAATACAATTTGAGAAAAAAATGAACAATATATTTTTGTAAATATGATCTGGTGAACTTGTAGTCAGTGTGATTTCTAAAAATGATGAAATAATCTATTGTAATTTTTAATTTCTTTCTTCTTCCTGTATATGTATTGTTCTAACCATCTTAAGCCTAAAAAGTATTCTCAAATACTATTAATGCATTTGTAAAAAATGCAAGGGTACATAATTACTGCAGCATGCATTCATTTCTTCAGTAGCCCTGCATTGTGGCTAGACCAGTTCAGATACGATACCCAGTAAACAAATAAAGCAAATAAAAAAATAAACTGTAGCTGAAGTACACAATGTAAATACTGCTGTCAACATTAAAAAAGTTACTTAGACCCAAGTGGTATAACTGAATCCTGAAAAATGCTGGTAGCTGTTAGAATATAGATGGGAGTGCTGTATGTGAGACATAGCTCCAAAATTATTACGAAGGTATGAATGCAGTGAAATAGTGAAGGAAGAAGGAAGCTTCAGCACTGAGGGCTAATGAATGGGATAAGGAGGCATGATAGGCAGATCTATAATATAGACCTCCAGGGATGGAGAGGTTGGACAACAAACCATGGTATGTAAACAGAGGATGCTATAGATAAAGTATTATTTATAGAACATGTTATTGAGCTCTCTGATGACTGAAAGCTGAATCAATCAAATTGAGCCTAGCAGATAGGAGTCTTGCCAATGCATTGTCATTCATCCTACATAAGGACATTTGCTGAATGTGACCATTGTTTGAACATTATTTATACAGAACAAATTTTAAACCCACTTGATAAGACTACAAAAATAATCCTTGGACATATGAGGTGCTGGGAAGTATTTCAGACTGATTCGTCTTGTTAAGACTGCTTGTAAAACCTAGTACAACAATGCAGTGACACATTTTTCTAGACGACATTTGGGATTTGAGATATGCTGTGTCCCATACAAGTTTGCTACAGTAGAATTAAGAAGTCTTAGTGTTTTAGTTCCGTTAAAATTTAAGTCTTCTTAATTCTGCAGATGATCTTTTCCCTCAGTGACATTCTGATGGTCATTGAAAATGCAATTAAACTTTCTGAGTGAAGAAAAGCAAATGGCAATTGCTGTTAACTTACTGAAGCCATCTAGAACAATTATAATAATGAAGTAATCTGACCAAAATAGACACAGTACTGAATAACAAGCTCAGCTGTATGAAACGATTTCCTCATTAGAATATCACTGCTCCATCATTTCTGTCACCATGACTGTGTCTACAAAGACACTGGAAGTTATTCAGTAGATCCATAGACATCATGAATACATGTTTTAGCCATGTATGTAAATCATGTGATAAGTCATAACAAAATATTGCTACTTCTTTCGGTCAGCCATTTTATTGCGCAGGCAAGGTAAGCTGACATGAAGCAATCAAAGGCCTTACAATGAGCCCTGAGGTCAAACTAAAAGAAATAATATGTTTCCCTGCATTATCCTTACCCAAAATATGTTATTTATTTAAATTTTACTTGTAAGCACTTGATGCAAGTTTGATAAGAACCATGTGAATTTTTTACTTATTTACTTATTATTTTATAGAAATTAAGAATATATGATGTAACACCATTTTTTTTATTTTCTTGACATCATTGCTTTACTTCTAAAAGTGCAGAATTTGTTTCCAACATCAAGAGATTCTTCTCATTGATAGTTAAAAAATATTGGTGGTATCCTTCCTCCTTCATTGTAAAGACACACAAGAACATTAACAGATGTCTAATCAGCTATGCTACTTGGGAAACGTATTCAAATCAAAATTGTGTGGCATTGATAGCAAGAGGCTAAGATAAGATTAAAATGCAAATATCAAAAAATAATATTTCATGATTTAAATAATACTAGCAGTAAACTATAATCAAAGGAAATACAAAACTATAAGCAGAACAATGAGAAGAAAAAAAAAAACAGAATAAACTAAAAAGGTAATACTCACAAATTCGTTTCAGAACTAGAAGAGAAAAAATAGTGAAAAAAAGCATCTCAGCACTTTCAAACAGTATCTTCCTGCCTTATGGTAACATTCACAGTGGTGACACTTTCAGTGGCATAATACTTTAGAATCTGTGCAAAGTCATAAAACTGAACAATTCCACAGCTGGATCTGGGCAGAGAAACAAAGATGCAGATCTTACACCACCAATAAACACATTTGCATAACTACTTGGATTTAGTATGGTTTTCCTGTTTATAGGCTGTTCCCAGTCTGGAAAGATTTGATGTTTAATTTACAGCATTTCTTAGCAAGTTGGGCAATGTATAAGCTTCCATTTGGCATGCTAAGACCATGCATTTAGTTTATGATTCAAGAATTGGCATAATATGATGCAAACAACACTTTATCAGTGTTTTTATGACTATAAGGTGCATTGCCATCCAGTGTCCTTAATGCTAGACTAACTGCTTGAAAAGCACACTAAAAGTGTTATCTTAGTTGTTGATGGTAGCTGTGATGCCCCAACACTGGCCCAGTAATCAGGGAGCCTCAATCCTTACCACTGGCAACAGTGGGGGATGTACACACTGGGAGGATGACAAGTGCACACAGTAAAGTGGGATTTCCCTTAAGAGCACACAGAGATCACAGTCAGTCTGGGGCTGGTTTTGCCCCCTTTCTCC
Source organism: Protopterus annectens (assembly GCF_019279795.1). NCBI lineage: Eukaryota > Metazoa > Chordata > Ceratodontiformes > Protopteridae > Protopterus > Protopterus annectens. The sequence continues at coordinate 657,665,652 of NC_056741.1, read as the reverse complement.
AGATCCCCAGTAAGACTCCTCAGTGGCACAGCTATAGAGTTGAGATCTCAACTGAGTGACAGCACCCTCTCTGTCAAACCAGTGCTTGGTGTCCCTGTCCAAGTAGCTCACACACACACACACACACACACACACACACACACACACACACACACACACACACACACACACACACACACACACACACACACACACACACACACACACACACTTACCCCTCTGAAAAGCTGGAACAGGTTTACTAGCTATACCCCCTTCTGCCCTAACTATAAGGTAGTTTTCACCACCACCAGCCACTACTTATCAGCTACTTTAAAGCCCTTAGCAAAGGGTGTCCAGTCTTACTGTGTAAGGTTACTATTAAGTCAAATGGTAGTTTGACCAAGAGTAAGGCTATTAGGTGTCACCAAATAGATATGCAAGCACCCTAAGAGCTTAAATATCTTCAGACAAATCAGCCACAATTAAAAGGTTTAAATATATTTAATAATAAATAATAAAAGAACAAGACAATACTAAATATGTATGTACAGTGATATCAGAGTTCAAAATCACAGGGAACATTTAAACAGCATTGCAAGACAGTCTCAAATAAATACAAAAAAATCAAAACTAATATTTACTATATTCCTTAGTGAATCTGAAAGAAATTACTATATCCTAGTTAACTTACTTACAGCAAGACAAGACAGATGTGGTGAGTGGATGTTTCTAGCTGATGTTGCCAGGTCAAAGAAAAATACAAAATGCCTAGTCTCTCTCTCTCAGAGACTTCTTAAATTAATATCAAATATTACTGCTGGGGTAGCTGGCAGCATGACATCACTTTGTGTCAAATGATTTTAGTTCCCAAGCTAACCCCCATTGTTAAAAACTACCAGTATTTAGCACCTCCCTGTGAAACTACATAGCCCTCAGATGTTTGTAGTTGCTGGAAGACATAAAATAATAAAACACTTACAAAACAATGCAGAATCCTCCCAAGTTGTAGACATCCTATCTCCTTGCTGCATTAAAACCCTCTTTTATGGCGCATTTATAAAACAATTTAATTTTAACTATTTTCTTGAAGTTTTGCAAGTTAACCCTCTGTGTTCTAGTTTCCATTGTTAAAACATATACATTTACACAGTTACAATAGTTTATATACATTTCTGTTCTTTTACAGTGGGGTACACTATGGATATATCTTTAAGCTCAGTACTGTACAAACCCATTTCACACACACTTCTGTACCAGCAGTTTGATATACGTATAACATATAGTTTTAATACAATTGTAACACAGCATATAAATCATGTTGACATTCACAACTGCCATATAATTATTTACAAAATTCTAGATAGCTAGGCTGATGATATTTCCTTTTGTGACAGTAGCTAACCTTTTTTTTAAACACCTTTATTGAATTATCACTTGTGACATAGGCACATTTGTATTTATATAAAAGTAATCAAATTGTATTAACAAGTTAAAATTGGTGGTGCAGTGGTTAGCATTGCCGCCTCATAGCAACAGGTTATCTGGTTCAATTATTTGCTGGGGTGCACTTCTGTGTGGTGTATGCACGGCCTCCCTGTGGTCATGTGGGTTTCCTCTGGGTGCTCTGGTTTCCTCCCACATTCCAAAGACAAGCAGTAGTTGGATTACTCACTCTAAACTGGCTAAAGGTGTGAGTGTGTGTGCGAGTGAATGGTATGGATGAACTACCATGTCAGGGCTAGCCACCTGGCAGTGTAAACCTTGGCCTGAGATGAGTGTCACTGTTAAAAGTGACACCCCAACCCCATAGGGGAAAAGGGGAGAGAATGGATGGATGCTTCACATGTATTGCTATATAACACATAACCTAAGCAACATTGGTAGCTAACCTTTATGTGTTTTTACATTATGAAGACCTGGAATTACTCATCTTGTGAAATTAGGGGGAAGCCTGGTCTGGCCAAGTTGAAAAACATACAAGAAAGCTTAAAATGATGTTCTTTTATTGACTAGAAAGCTATTTAGTCAGTTTACTTAGTTTTTGTTCCCTCTATAAATCTGATGTATTTGCACTGCTCTTGGCTCATTCCCACAGATCTCAGCAATGTTTGGTGTCCTCACCTGTGCATGCTAACTATTTTCATTGCATCAAGTGCCATCCAAGCTGAAACAAGTACTTTCATTTGAAAATCAGAACTTCTAAGTTATTGTTTTCCAGAATTAGTTATTGCACTTATCTGCATTTTAAGACTGTAAACTACATTTTGTTTTCAGTGTACTTGCTCTTGGGTTAATTCCTTGAAAATCATCTTAAACGTGTTGTTTGGCTAGTTGTTGAACTGGTTTCTGTTAGCTCCATACTTGCAGCTAATCTTTGTGTGTTTTTACTTTAAGAAGACCTGGGATTACTCATCTATTAATAGTAGGGGGTAGACGGGTTTGTCCAAGTTGGGAAACATACAGGAAGGCTTAAAGTGATTTATAAGCCAGAACACTACTTAGTCAGTTTACTCAAATTTTATTGCCTCTACAAATTTGGTGCATTTGCACACCTCTTGGCTTATGCCCACAGGGCTTACCAATACCTGACATGCTTGCCTGGGTACTCAAAGTGCTTTTGCTTTATCTAGTGTCATCCAAGCTGGAATAAATGGTTTTATTTGAAAAGCTGCACTTCTCTAAGTTATTTTGGTGTACTACTGTAGTTTTCTTAAATTATGTATTGCATTTATCTGCATTTTATGACTGTAAAGCGTATTTGTTTTCTAATTTCCTTGCTGCTGGATTAATTTCAGCAAGGTTTAACAGTGCCTTGTATAGATACAGGCACTTAGATGCTAAATGATCCTCATAAAGCTACCTGTACCCAATGACTCCTTTGTTCTTAGTTCTAGTTTGCATACTGAGGAGCATTGCCCCTCAAATTTAGTTTTATAAAGTCTAGTCTTGCTTCTTGTTTTTAAAACACCCAAACTACTAACCTCTCTTTTACCATACCCTTGTAGTTTCACCTAAAAAGGACCTGACATCATAGATATGCATTTTCCCAGTTTCTCCATCAACAGTCTGGTGGATATGGGCTACCTGAGACAATGAAGAAATTTCCTCGTGTTCACCAACAGCAAACTGATCCTTAGAAAAACTGATACAGTACTAAAGAGATGCATTCACACTGTCCCGGGAAATAAAACTCTCTTATACATGCACTCAAAATAACAGCCAGGTTGTCTGTCTCACACACACACACACACACACACACACACACACACACACACACACACACACACACACACACACACACACACACAAACACACGAACACACATGCAAACACATGCACACACACACACACACACACACACACACACACACATGCAAACACACGCACACACACACACACACACGCACACACACACACACACACACACACACACACACACACACACACACACACACACACACACACACACTCACACTCCACACCCATAATAGTACACACTCAAACCATAGACCAAATTATGCTGACGTACATACATGCAATCTTCCTAAACCCGACATTCCACCGGCAGCAATTATCATCAGTAAACACCCAAATAATCCACTGTATCAAAACTCAACACTACACATACAGCTGTACCCATTGGAGCCTCATCTACAGAGCCCATAAGGCAAGCATAAATACTACCTGATACTCGAGTCATAGGGGACTCCATTGTGAGACACACCTGAACCCCAACCACCAGACTAAACAAGGAGAAAATCACTGTCAGTTGCCTATCAGGAGACAGTAACTGTCAAGACAGACACACCTAAGTCACTGGATGACAAGTACCAGTGTGACTCAGTCATAGTCTTTGTGAATGTAAATGACCTGAGATATACAATGCTAGACTATATGAAGAGATACATTATGGAGCTATCTGACTATGTGTCCATGTGTCCATGGTTGGCATGAACCTAGCATTAAGTAGCATTCTACCTTCACCAAGGATGATGCTACAATATGAATAGAAGATGACTGACTTTAATAACTGGCTTTTGGTGTCATTGTAAGAGGGTACAATATTTGTCAGAATGGGAGGATATGGTCAATAGACCATGTTGCTTTGCCAGAGATAGTTAGCATCTGTCCTCTCCAGGTTTTTGCAAATTAGCTAAAACATTATCCTGCCCCACAGTGCCTTTTTTAATGTCATAATGGCAAGCCTTCCGACATATCAAAACAAATGCAAGGGAATCTAAAGGTGTTACTGCTGAATGTTAGGAGTTTAGACAAGAATCTACACTCCCTTCAAACTCTCCTCAACTTTGAGAAGGCAGACATCTGTGCAGCTACAGAAACGTGATTTAAAGCCAGACAGTATACCCACTGCAAGGCTACAGTGCTTTCAATACATATAGACCAGCTACTGCACAAGTAGGGACTAGTTGTGGAGTTGTCTCAAGCTACATCAACAGTAGACATTCCTCAAGGTTAAGATCTCAGTGCATTAACCCTTTCTTTTCAACACAGTTTTATAATTTTCCCTATCATTGATGCCTGGAAAACTGCAAACATTTATTCTCACTTGCCAAGAGTACTCTTTCCAATCCAATTCATCTTTGGCATCATATCTCTCTTCATAATTTAAAACCTGATCAAGAACTGAAAATTTAAAATACACATTATTAGCAATACTGATGTGAGACTGCATAACATGTTTAGCCAAAGGATTGCTTAAATCTAAATTTTCACTAGCATGCAGGTGTTAGTAATGTGTATTTTAAATTTTCAGTTATTGATCAGGTCTTAAATTATGAAGAAAGATATCATGCCGAAGATGTACTTTTGGCAAGTGAGACTAAATGCTTGCAGTTTTCCAGGCATCAATGATAGGGAGAATTTTAAAACGGTGTTGAAAAGGAATGGTTAGCACACTGAGATCTGAATCATGTGATTAACTGAGAACGTATTTAAATGGTTTTAACTTTGGGAATGTTGTCTGATAAACTTCTATGTATAGAATGAAAAAGCTTACTATATCAGTTTCTATATCAGTATTAAGGATGTGTTTTATTTTTAGTTATTGGTGGTTTTAAACATTTATGTTTTATGGCTTGGTTGAGTTTGTGAAGCTTTTGAGAGTACCTCAAGGTTAGTCAAACAAGATAATGTGACTGAATTTCATAATGTCTAAATTACTATAAGCAAAGTCCCATATCATATCATATTATATCATATCCTAGCAAGCTATAATTCACCGTATATGTCCCATGAAACTCACAGCTCATACTTACACCTACTGGAGACACTCAACATCCAACCCCAGTGTGTGACTTTAACTATTCCTGTATAAACTGTGAATCCTACAAGACCCCAAAATTCCAAGCCCAGAGATTCCTGGACTTTGTAAATGCAAACACTCTTGATCAGATAGCCCATATATCCACTAGTGGTGCAAAGATAATGGACTTGGTACTCACTAATATGGGAGAATACTACACACACACACACACACACACACACACACACACACACACACACACACACACACACACACATCCCCAGTTTAATATCCTCTCTGGTAAGGCAAGACCATAAAGCTGTTTCCTTTGATATAAAAATCAATTGTATGCCACCAGTAAACCCTGTAATGGGCAATCATTCTAAGGCTAACTTGCAATAATTAAGAGATAACCTGAGAAAAATTTCAAGCGTCTCCAAACTTGGAGACCACAGCAGCCTATGCAGAATTGTTCATAGAAAACTTGTACAATCCTGTTAATAAATGCACAGAGACAGCTGTGCTTACCAGAAATAAACCCAGAGCAAACTGTAAAACCAAATGAACCTGGTGAAACCCAAACATAAAAAGGTAGTACAACAAAAAGAAAAGGGTACTTTCAAAAATTAGGAAGTGCAATGCTCAGCAAGATAAAAGATCTCTCATTAAGCTAAACAAACAACTAAGAGGGGAAAATCAGGTCTACCAAATTAAGTTTTGAAGTAGAAATGGCCTCCTAGAAATGGCAATCCAATGCTTTCTTTAGCTATGTACAAATCAGAAAAATGTAGTACACGACACTGTGCAGAATTAGTAGTAAATGGAGCCAGAAGATATAGTAAGTCTAATGGCTGTGAAATTAAGTCCCAGTTTTACTCTTATCTCTTCCATCCTTGTCCCCAGGAAATACCATCAAACATAATGCAACCACAAATGATCACTAGGAAACAGGTGCTAGAGACACTCTCTAAGGCCAAAATAATTGCATCAAAGAGCTCCGATAATGTCCCAGGATCCCTCCTATATAGCCTGAAACATGACCTATCATAGGCACTGGAGTCACTTTTTAACAATAGCCTCCAGACAGGCTTTGTGCCTCATGAATGGAGAACTACAGCAGTTTTTCCTCTGCATAACGGGGTTCCATCAACAGACCTGACAACAAGACATCCATAAGTCTGACCAGTCTCAAATGTTAAGCCATGGAAATAATTATCATGGAGATGATTAATAATGACATAGAAAATGTTCAGACACTAGATCCGACCCAGTTTGACTTCATCAAGGTCTGACCATGACTATTCAGTCTGGTAGACTTTGTTGAAAAGGTCACAAGAGGATGGATAATGGAAAAAATGGTGGATATTGCCTACCTTAATTTGTCTACGACATCTGATACAATACCCTACTCAGGCACTGTAAGCAAACTCATGGAAGTAGTCAGAAGCCTACATGCTATGTGCTGGATAGCCTGATGTTTCTCAAATAGGAAATAAGTAGTTATGATAGGGAAGGCCACCTCTACAGAGAGGCCAGTCATTAGCTGATTCCATCAAGGCTCTTTGCTGAAGCCACTCCATTTTGACATTTACTTCTAAGAAGTCAAGGCTAATGTTAAGGGCCTATGGCTGAACAAGTTTGCAGATAATTACAGATTGGGAGGAGTCATAGAATCCCCCCAATATACAAACATCATGTAAGAAGAACTGATAAAAATGACTGGTGCCAAAGCCACAGCTTAAACCTCAGTGTCAAAAAATATATAATAGTACCTTTTGGAAAGTCAGTCAATCTGGGAAACTGCATCAGTGATAACACAGCCCCCCAACAGTAGACACAGTAGTCAAGGATTTGGGGTTCTACATAGATAATAACATGGCCTTTGACCAACATGTATGTAAGGTAGCAAGGAAATGGTTTGATGTTGCTCAACATATAAGCAAGGACATGGTATGCAGATTCAAGGAGGTCATCACGCCACTGTATTTGGCCCTCATCAGCCCTATCATTGAGTACAGTGCCCCCTATGGTATGTACCTGACTAGTCACATGCAGCAACTGGGACTTCTACAGACATTCCTCACAAAAAGAATACAGGGCATCAATAACATGTCCTATGCAGAATGCCTCAAGGCCTTATCTCAATACTCTGGTTCCCTACAGACAGTTGAAAGGTGATCTGTACCTGATATACTAGGCATCTTTGGATCCCACTTTGATGGACCTTTTGCATCTCCACAAAACTAATAGCATTGGAACTACTCAGTGTAAAGACGTAAACCTTGCTTGTGACACAAATTAGGACATGTTCATAGGATAGGTACGTGTCTCTGTGAATTCCCCTTCTCTGGAAGAGGCATCACATTCATATGAAGCAGAGCTGTTTCCTTACCCTGTTCAAGTGTAAGCCAGACCAGTAGATGAGAAATCAAAATTCACCTCTGGTCTAACACCTTTGTTTCAGATAGACAGAGGCAACCTGTAATTCATGCTGTATCTCACATACACCAATTAAATAACCTCTAAAGCACAATAAATTGTGAGATACATTTGAGATACATGTCTGGGCTTATAAAGTGATTGTTAGTCTAAAAAATAAACATCTGTGAACCTATGAACCTATTAAACAAAGCTAAGCTGGAGCAATGCAAAAGAGGAATATAAGTATGCAACACACTAGCTAGGATTCAGAGAGAGTGCTTAATGCAGTACCAATTACTATATGCCATTTTGTTTACTTATGTTATAGTTTACTGCTACATATACATGCACACACACACACACACACACACACACACACACACACACACACACACACTCACACACACACACACACGTGCGCGCGCGCACATCTCAAGTAAATGTTAGTGCAGAAATACATATTTAAGATGCATATATAGGCACATTTCTTCAACCTTTGAAGGAATTAAAGCAGCACAATGTAATTATCATAGCAGTTTGATGAATGATGCAATATACTATATTACAGGACTAACATTCTATTATATAAACAACAGTATATATTAGTGTCACATGAAGTGTAAGGAAAACAATAACAGACACTTGTGCCACATGACTAGCAACACTGAGGTGAGGATTATGTGCTGGGATAACTTCCTTGAAAACAAAGCAGATTTGAGACAGTTACCATCCACTACATCTATGATATGTGTAACGTGGACCTTATCTGTAGGACATACTAGGACATACTGGAGTGTCTATCCTACTTAAAGAGGTGCTTCCACAATTGACTGTATGATGGTCGCAGAAACAGTTAAACATTTAACATTTGACAGCAGAGGAATTTCATAGTCATCAGCGATGAAGATGGAACATGCAGTCCTTTGCTCTATTTAGAAAATGGTCTTATAAAACATTAATATCTGACTAACTAAACAAGGAAAAAATAAATACATTTACCTAATAATAGACCAAAGCCTGCTAAAAAGAAGCAATAATGACAAAAGAAACTCATATGCCAAATCACAGATGCACCTCTGCAATACAGTAATATTCAGATCACAAATAGTCAGGTTGTCTAAGTCACCCTATGTATACTGTTTATTCTAAACAAACAAACAAAAATGATACAATGCAGTAGCAAATGTCATGAACAGAACCATTAAATATGGAGTTCAGGACTACTACCTGACATATTGGTAATGTAAAACTCCAGTCATCATTTAATGTCCCAGGGCAGTTTAATTTACACAGTGATGTGTTAAATTCTCCATGATATGTCTGTTCTACAAAAAATGTCTCAGAGCTATTGCACTAATTTGTTTCACATTCCTGTCTGGATGTTGCTCTATTGCTTAATATCAAATATTTTGTTTTACTTTAAGAGAACAGCCTTGCTTACTTCATGTTTTTCTCTGTTTCCTGCAGCTTAATGGATAAAATACTATTTTTACATAAAGATTCCACTGGAGTAATTTTTTTGAAGATGTTACTGATAATTGAAATGAAATTCCATTTATTGCATTTATCTTCCAGTTTGAATCCAAAAGAAAATATAAACATTCCTCATTTTGAAAGGTGATCTAGGGGGCACTTTTAGTTACAAAATGTAAATTCTAGCCTTCTATGTTGTTGTATGAACTTATTTGTAAAGTGTTTGAGCCCAGGTACACAACAGATCGCTTATCGTTTCACAGGTTCAGTGGTGATTACTAGGCTAATGGCCTGGGGGAAGGGGTCTTTTTAATTCTAGCCATGCTTCCCAAATATATCTGACAGGTTTTGATGCCCTAGGACTGTATTGTTTGAAAGATGTGAGCTTGGGCATGGGTGATCAAGCATTCAAAGGCTGCATCTGTCTATTAGAGACAGAGATGCCAATGGAAGAGTAAATTTATGATTCCCTTTCCACTGGTCAGAGTTATACTTGAACTGGGTTAGGAAAAAGCTCTGCTTGACATGTATGGGAAGCCTGTTACAAAAAACGGGTAGTCTCTGAGACAGATAACAATTGCCTCCAGCATGTTTTAATTATGTTGCAAGTGTGGATTAAGTCTCTAGATCAAGCAATTATGATGCTACATGTTTGGAAGATGTGCAACAGATCCATCAGAATGAGATCAAAGGATGTTTTGTAGGTCAGGCATAGGTCGTCTTGTAACAGCTTGTAGGATACCTAGTATAGGGATAAGGCTTTGAGGTGGTACACTTAGGACATATTTTTTACATCCTGTGTTCTTTTTGTGAGGAATTTTGTAGATTCTCCAGTTAATGAATATGCCTGGTCCGGTACATAATGAAGGGGGTGTTCTACTAAATGACTGGTCTGATGAGGACTAAGTACAAGGAAACAATGACATCCTTGGACCTAGAAGCCATACCCTTTCTTTTAAGGTATGCAACACAAAATGATTTCCTTATCAACTTAGAAACAAGATGATCCAAGGCCAGGTTCTTGTCTACATGCTTTCACAAATCCCTGACCACTAGATCTACTCTTAGAGGTGTACAATCAATGTAGTAGTTCATAGGAGTAGCCTTCTTCCCAAAGGATACTATTATGCATTGCTTAGCATTCAGTTTTAGATTATGATTCTGGCATCCAATATTTGTCTGTGTCAGGCCTTCTTGGAAGGCAATTGTGTATTTGGGAGATTCTATGACTCTACCCAGTCTGCAGTCGTCTGCAAACTTTTCAGCCAGATGCTCTTCATAGGTTCATAGGTTCATAGATGTTTACTAACCTAATGACCACAAGGGCCCTTTTAAGCCTAGCCATACATCCTAAATCTCTGACAAATTCTGGTACCTTTGATAAATTCTGGTACCTTTGATAAGTGTAAGCAGGGGCTTGAGAGATGAAACATTTACAAGTAGCAGCCTGGGAGATGAACCATTTACAGGATGTCTGTGTTCATTAGAGACATAGGTATCAAACCAGGGATGAATTTCATGTTCCCCATCCAATTGTCCAACTTGTATTTGAATTTTGTTAGGGAGGAACTCTGCTTCACATGGATGGGGAGCCTGTTCTTGAGATGGGGTGGCCTCTGGGATACATACTGCCTGTCTCTCCAGCAGGTCCTATTCATATCACGGGCATGGTTTATGTCTTTAGAATGGGTAATTCTGGTGCAGTTTGTTTTTCAGATATGCATGACATCCATCAGAGTGGTGTCTGACAATACATAGATCTCCCCTCAACAGCCTGTAGGAGACAGGATACAGGGATAGGGCATTGACATTGGCCTTGACATCATTTGTTTACAGAAAAGTAAATGTCAGAAAGGTATGGATTCAGCACCCAGCTCTGTGGGACTTAGCTGATCACAAGCTTCTTTGTGGAGATAGACCCCACTATCCCAACTTATGGGGTTCTGTCTGTGAGCCTGATGGCTATCCAGTGGATGACATATAGGTTTATGCTTAATTTTATAAGTTTAACATTGCCTGAATGAAGTGTTGTGTTGAATGCTTTGGTCAAGTCACCATTTTCCCTCATTCATTGCTTTGGTGACCTTCTAGAAGAATTCCACCAGGCTGATTCAGCTTGACCTCCCCATGATGAAACCAAACTGGGTTGAATACACTGTCTGAATGTTTATTGTAATGAAGGTCATTGTTTATTATTTCCATGATAATAATTTCCATGGCTTTGCATATGAGACTAGTCAGCTTTATGGATCTGTAGCCACACTGGTCCATAGGTGGCTCGTCCCTGTGCAGCGGGATGGCAGTTGCAATCCACCATTCACTTGACATAAAGCCTGTTTGGATGGTATTGTTAAACAGTGATTCTATTAGTCCTGATAGGTCTTTTTCATGCTGTTAAGGAGACATCATGGGATATTATTGTGTCTCATCAATGTAGTTTTCTTGGCTTTGGACAGTGTGTTGAGTACCTGTTCTACAGTAATAGTTGGAGGAGTTATAGGTTAGAACATTTCCTGAGGGGTGTCTGAGGGGGAAGGAGGGTAACATTGGAGATAAATGTGTCTGCCACTATACTTGCTATATCTTCAGGCACAGTATAGGTTATGATAAGTTCAGCACATTGCTGTGTATTGTCTTTGAAACTGCAGACATAGCTTAAGACATCCTTGTGATTATCATTGGTCCTGAAGGTTATTTTACTCAAATAAGGATATGATAGACTTGTTTAGTCCCCTGACTTGCTTGTTTAGATTTATGATAGTTTTTACCTTGCTGGGCATTTTACTTCCTAATGGTTCTCAGCGTTTGGAAGGGTTTGTAATTTTGGCATAGTGCCACTTAATAGTAAGACATGTGCCATAGAATAATTCCTAAAAGTGCCAGGGTTAGCTGGGGTCTTAGATTTTAATTTTGTTGCAAAGTAGACAGATTCAGCATCCGCTGAAAATGGACCTGGTTCAGTCAGAATTTCCCGGTTAACAAATGTAAAATAAATAAATAAAAGTCATGGCCTGACATGACCGGTGAGTACATTACAGTTGGGAGATGCAACATTCTGCCATGGTTATGAGTACAAGGTCGGGATGTTATTTCCTCTAGTGGGTGTATGGGCTATTTGAACCAGGGTGTTTGTGCTTTACAAAGTCCAAGAATCTCTGGACCTGCATGCTTGGGTTGGTGTGGGATTCCCAGTTTATACTGGGGTCATTAAATGTACTCATGAATATGGTGCTGATTGGAATGAGGAGTGTCTCCAGTGCATTCAAGTAAGAGATATGGGTTTCCTGGGTTATAGATGGGGGCCTATAACTTACAAGACTATGATATGGGACTTTGACTATGATAATTTAGATGTGGAAAAGCTCAAGTACATCTACTGTTAACCAGTCTTGAGGTGCAGCCATTTTTGATGTAAATTGAGACACCTTCACCTTTTGTTCCTTCCTGTACAGTAGCTGGTCTAAATGTGTGAAAGACATTATAGCCCAGCACAGATGGAGTACTCGATGTGGCGTTAAACAATATTTCATTAACTGTACTGACATCTACATTCTTTAGGGTATGGAGAGCTTGCAGGGGGTGGTGTTTCTTGTTTAGACTCCTGGCACTGAGCAGTAACACCTTCAAGTTTTCTAATGCTGGTTTTGCTATGTTGAATGTTTTATCAGGCAGTGCTTAAAAGAGACACTATGGGGGTGAACAAAGTTTTAGCCAATATTAAAAAGTCTAGGTGGGATAATTGCAGACCATTCCTGGTAAAGTAGCACAATCAGTTAACTACATATTCTCAGACTGTCAAATTTTGTATCTCTTTCAAATGATACAAAATCTAAGCTGATTAAAAAAAGTTAATTATTTTTCTGTTCATATTGTGGCATCATCCATGTAGATGGTAGAATTCTCCTCAGTGGTGGGCTCATATTGGCCTGTGGCATACAGTCTGACAGTCCCATCATGTCTGTCTTCATATAGCTCAGGAAGGCCATCTCAGGACTTTTACACCACATGGACTTTGACTAAGCCATTCTAGTACTTGTGGTTAAATGATCTGAGGGTGTGCACGAGTAGTACTTGATCAGTGATCATGATTTGGCAGATCCTGGCCTGTGATAGGCAACTGACAGTGACTCTCTCCTTACTCAGCCTGGTGAGTGGGACACCTGCTTGTCTTACAGCTGCAACTCCTATGACCAAGATATTTCATTATGTGGTGGTATGCATTATATGCTTAGAGGATGAGACATTATGAGATTTGGTTATAGATGTTGTATCGGTAGAGTGCTTTTGAGGTTTCTTAGGATACTTTTTTGAGTGCAATGTGTGGGAGGCCTCTGTGGTTTAGGAAAATTGCATTAAGAGTGTCAACATATGTAGGTTGATGTGTCTAGTCCATACTATATGAGGTGGGTGTACTGTACATGTCTCTGACAGTCTTTTTGGCATTATAAGTGCTTGTATGTAAAAGCCTTGCCTCCAGTAGCATTGTGTAACTACATCTCTAATGTATTGTATCAGTTTGTTTAAAAACTGGGTGGTTGTCAGTAAACATGAGACAGTTGTTGCATTTTTAGAGTATGTCCATATCCACCAAAATGGCTGCAGAGAACTGGAAAGTGCATATCCTCGTAGGACCTTATTATATGATCTACACATGAACAATGTAAAAAGCCGGTGAAACTCGTTGAATGGTTCACTCACCAAAACGGAAACACAGTAATCAAAAGAAGCTGTGAACCAACCACCAGGATCAATCAGCTGGAAATTCCTGTAGCTCGAATAGCTAAAACAAAGGTATCCACCAGATTAAACAGCCGAAATAGTCCATAAACTCCACATATAAGTACTATTCCTTCATTGGAATGAAAAGATGCTACTCCGTCAAAAAATTGAGCAATCTTTTATTAGAAACAAACAAAGAATAAGCGCTTTCACGCGGTTAAAACCACGCTTCATCAGATTTCATTAGTGTACTGCATAAGCTTAAACATTTATAGTGCCAAAGGCGGGAAAAAACATCAATTAGTATGCCAATTAGTCGATAAATCAAGTCATATGCATGTTGCTAAGCAACTATTGTACTAAAAGCACATCAACATTAAAAACAACAATGTGAAAAACATAAATAGGTACATAAACCTGAATTCACATGTATACATCAAAATATAAAGTTTAAAACCATCAAGTGTTCCTAATCCAAATCATTTACTTATGAACCACATTATTAAACCCAATTTAAGATAGGGCACATCAACCTTATAGTGATGTTCAAAGAACTATCCTCGTGAGTGGGGTATTTGAACAAGAACGCTATACTTGGTGAATCCAAGCATTGAAGACGTAATATTCAAATCACTCACATTCTTACGTTCATTACACTTCAGCCCACAGTCACTACTCGAGTAAAAGCGGAGCCATCCATCTGACCACAAACAATCAGTCATGAACCCGATCACTTCCATGCTAGAATGCTGAAAGACCATCCCATCACAAACATATCCACATCAAAAACACATCCACGCAAAATCACCATTCTCAGCACGCCCAAATACAAAGGATGCACTTATCAAAACGATCACATTCACTCGTCCATTCCATCACATACCGCAACATCTGTTCCAACAGGAACGGAACTGTGAGTCGGGCTGTGGATACACAGTCGCATGCCCAAACATCCAAACACTGAGCAAAGTACTACAAAAAGTACTACAGAAACATTCCACCGCAACCACCCCCACACAGGAGGGCGTGGATACAAGAGACATGCGTAAGCACGTAGATGTAGAGTATAAGCATTCAATCATACTGTTTATATAGAACAAGCTGATTTTGTATTAAGCTTCATTATATAAAACAATACCTGGCTAGCATTAACATCAAGCCAAAAACCCAATTCAGGAACTAGGTTCTGAATAATACATGATCATGCCAAAAAGTCATCGCCAATGAAATCAATCGCTAATAAACACAAAACCAAAACAGCGACACTGGTTCATCCATTCAATGAGAACCACACTTCGTTCCACGATAAACACAAAGCTTCCAGACAGGCACTATTCATATGCATAACACTCAAGTATTAAATACAAAAAATATATAAAAAATATATATAAAAAATATATATATGAATGCCAAAAAATATAATATATGCAATAAATGAATAAATAAATAAAAACAACAATAGTGTTCAGTCCATAAAAAACTTGTATGTAGTCACAAATAACCATATATAACTCGACTGACACATTGGCCCATCCTTTCGGGTTATACCTATATTTCATACCACAATGAACACAGAATCTTTCGAACAGGCATTGTTTGTGCACATAAAAAAATTTTTTAAAATCATGTATGAACAATATATATAATGGGTTATGCAATGTGAGCAATATAATATAGAATAACATATAAATAATGAGAAAATATAAATAACAATAATTATATTCACTCTATATGCACCCTCGTATGCTCTCATTGGACTATGGTCACTCAATGTATTCATGAGTGCCTGACAACCAATGTTCACTGGAAAATCAATCATAAATCTGACACATATCTACTTATTAGGACATGAATCAAGGGTCCTTATAGTCACCTATTATCAGTCATGATAAACAAAGACACTGATCTTACTATGTCTAAATAAAGCAGAAGTTCTAATCTCAGTTATATATACCTGATCTGTGGACTTCAAGATCGAAGATCCTGAGATGAAAAACAAAAAACATATGTAGAAAAGCAATAATATATATTGCATAGTTCATTAACACATGAATATAAAGAATGAATGTGTAAAGCACAACTGAAAGACTAAATGAAAAATAGATACATATAAACATAGAATAAAATAAAGAATATAAATATGTAGAAAATATGAATATATAAAAAACAGCCCATAAATATGTTAGTGATCTACACATGGGTGGTACAAGAGGGCTTTATAGCTGGCTAGCTACAGGCTGTAAGAGTACGATCAAGACTATTGAAGAAAAAAACGCATGAGGTGGGGCTCCTCAATTTGCAAATTAGTTGCTTTTTGTGTAGCTAAGTACTGAGAAAATTTCAGAGGTAGTTTTATAGGAAATAAATTCAGTTCTAAGTGCCTGCATCTATATAAGCAATGTTGTGCAAAAGCAATATCTATATAGCAGCCCAGAAAATTAAAAAAAAAAACTAAGGCCCCTCTAACCATCGATCTAATCAGAAACAACACATCTTTCCTTGTTTAATTAATATTGGGTCAGAAAATGACTTAGGTCCACTCAACTCTCACCACAGTATAATCAAAGCAGGTCCAACTTAAGAATACAAAAAAAGTTTAAAACATACAAGTTTTAACAATGAGGTGCAGTCAGTAGTGCAGGTAAAGCTCTACACAGTAAAAACAGCAAGTGCAAAACAGAAAAAAGTACTTACAAGTCTTATTATATGCAGTAATCCAGCAAATCCAGTCTCAGATGGGGTGGTCACCAAATGCTGCTGAGCTCTATGGAATGAGCCAAGCACTGACCTAATGAGATGACTATATAGCAGCTAAAATTAGGCTAATAGCCCTTTGGCCAATCACAAACAACATACCCTTCCTTGGTTTAAGCTACGCTGGGTCAGAAAATTACTCAGGTCCTCCGTATTCTCATCAGATCTTAATCAACGCTGCTCTAACTTGAGATTACACAAAGGTCCAAAAAGTTCAAGTTTTAATAACAAGGTACAATCAATAATTTAGATAAAGCTCTAAACAGTGAAAACAGCAACTGATTTCTTGAACTTTCAAACAAGAGGTTACACCTTACGAATCACAACTTCATACACTCTATCATCATTTTGTGTTTGTGAATTTTACTTTTGATTTAGGGTATGTGTGTGCATACAAGACTGTCTCGTAAGCAGCTGAGAAACAATAACTCATATCAGGGAGTATTCTAAAAATGTGTGCACAAAATGATGAAATGGTGAATTAAAAGCAAGAAAATACAAACATAATTATAATGACCCATGATGTAGGGCTAAAGCCCAGTTTGTGATCAAGATGGCCTACATTTGCTTAGCTGCATGGGCACAGGAGAATATGGAAATAATGGATCCCTAACAGCTGACCCACTCTAGTGGGAGGCAGATGAAATTGGGTCAAATCATTGGTGGTATCTGCACCTTATGTGAGCAGCATTAGTGGGGCTTACGGAAAGCTGTAGGACAGAATTAGTTCATTACAGGAAAAAAAAGTTCTACTTCACAGATGAAATAACTACTCCCTGTATGATGAACCATCACACAGAGACAAAGAATGGGCCACAGGCCTCTACCATGGGAGAACAAATAGGCAAACGTAGTGGAAAAGAGCATGATATGATGCTCTGATGAGAACCAGATAAAAACAATTCCACAAAACAGTCCATTTCCTGAACACAGAACAAAATAATGGGCATTGCAGTTGATAAATGATTCTCTGTTTTAAGTGTCAAGTCCTCATAACATCCCTAGATCTGCCATTTCCCTCTAAAGCTAAATGTGTCAGAATTGTTTTACAGAGAAGCAGAAGAGAGAGTGTAGTTAATATTCATCATTAACAACAAAAAATACAAAACATCTCTTTTGGCCTTTTACTGGGTGGTAGATCTTCCCATACAAAACAGAGTGCACATATTTTTACTACCAAGGCCCTACCTGTAACTACAGAAGTGTACATGTCATCAAGAAACAATAACAGTTCATCAGTGCTCCTGGGAAAAGCTGTTTTCAACCATTCCTTTGAATTTGTACAATCAACACACGAGTCAAGTGAGCAAAATGTGTTAACTGTGTAAGAAGTAGATAATGCAAGAAGTCACATGTCCTCTTGTTAAAACATACAACCAGCACATTAACAATAGCTGGTGAAAACAAAGCTACTTAAATAAAATGGCCACACACACACACACACACACACACACACACACACACACACACACACACACACACACACACACACACACACACACACACACACACACACACACACACGTATATTTGTAAACCATGTAAAATGTAACCTTTCATTTCTTAGGGGTACTGTATGCTTATTCAGTCTGGGAATAAAATCTCCTGTAGTCTACCACTTGAAATATACTGAAGCAACAGAAAAATTAAAACAAACTGAAATAGATAAAACAAAATCCACGTCAGCAGAACCAGCAGCAAAAAGTCCAATGTTAAGTGTTTTATTAACATCCACTTTTCGTTCAAAAAAAACTGAACTTCTTCAGACAGACATCAAAAGGTAGCAAATGTAGTGGAGTTTTTTTACATTTGCTACCTTTTGATGTCTGTCGGAAGAAGTTCAGTTTTTTTTGAACGAAAAGTGGATGTTAATAAAACACTTAACATTGGACTTTTTGCTGCTGGTTCTGCTGACGTGGATTTTGTTTTATCTATACCACTTGAAATATACAAAAACAAGTAGGACAGAGTGCATGATCAAACATGAGGTAGTTTTCTTGTCCAAAGTCTTTTCAAGGAAATCTGGATTGGAAATCAGAATAGCCCAGCTGAATGTTCATTGCTTTGCCCTGCTACATGATATGGTGGCATGTAGATAACTGACAGGAAGGAAGGAACCTGTCACTCTGAGCATGTAATACCAGTGAAGATGATAGTATCAGCTAAGCTGATACAGATCAGTATGTAACATCTGTGGAACACGTAATGTCACAAATGTTGCATGCCAAGGCTCTGGCACACAGACATCATCTGCTGGACCTGCATAGAATGCAGACTATGGCAGACACACGTCAAATATTTGGGTAAGAAATGCCACAAGATGTGCCCTTCAATAAGTTGCTGCAGAGCTGCAAGATATGTTAAGAGTAATATCAGGAGAGAATTCATCTATGTGTCGAGAATTTATATCATTGCATCTGGGGACTGGTACTGCTGTACAATTCAGGAGGTGTACTATCTGTTAAGTCAGGTTGCCTGCGGCAGAGACATCCTAGTCATAATTGTCATCATGGATGGCACCACTCCTGTGTAGGCATGCCCCTACCTGGAATCATACTTTGCATGATGCAGATGTTCATGTTACACTGGTCAGCAACACTCTGAGAGCAGCAGAATACATTTTCTCAGCAAATACCATGGAAAGTCTTACCTAGACAAAGCTATAGAATCCTCATGTGTACTCCATTCTCTAAACATCATGGTTGTCACACATTCCATCACTAGATTGGGAGGTAATGTAGCATTACTAAACTCAGACCTAGTCCAAAAGGTTTGTGTCATATGGATTAACTTCCCCATCAGAATACATGCCTAAATCCAGCGAGTGGTCATTAATGAATGTTTTCTACTCATATTTTGTAGACACATCCTCAGTAATCATACAGTTTTCTCTAGCTTTGTACCAGGGCTACATCCTCACTTATCGCCATGAGAAAAAACATGCTTCAGTTATCCATTGTCTAGTGGCATAACAACATCCTGGGACCCACCATAACTTCTCAAGACATCTACAGCTGTCACTTGCATTGAGTCTGTCAACCTAATGTGGTAAGCAAGAGGTGTGGGTGTTGTTAAGAACATAGTTCAACGGGCCATGCATGTTTACCATTGTGTGCATATTTGGATATAAGCAACTACTAAATGCATTGTCTCGTACTGCAACAGAGAAAGTTAATAAAAATAATAACCACTTTTCCCCTACTGCCTCAACTTACTGGACACTAGAAGAAAGATACAGCCAAGCTAGTATCCTCACAGTGTAATACCTCAAACATCTTGCAGTAGATGCCCATGTGATATATGCAAATGGCCCCTTAATGACATATACGTGTTTAAGCTATGTGGCTTCTGAAATATGACTTTTTCATTTTTACCTTTTAAGTCTTTATGGGTACATGGACCTCTACTAAAAGAGATTTAAGGTATTACTCTGTGAGGATCCTAGATGGCTGGGTCTTTCTTGCACTTTTTAATGAATGAACTTACTAGACACCGGATATATCTGCACTTAGAATAAAAGGTCATGTTGCAGAAGTGCATGTTACCAAACCATGCAGTACATAGGTTCATAGGTTGGTATTAGGCTATTGGCCCTAGGGCCTATACAAGCTTAGCCATAACAATTCCCTGGATATTTCTTCCCACAGTATTTACTTCTCTGGACCCCTGTCTAGGAGGGTGACTGACATGATCCCCGGGGTGAATTTCCTGTCTCCCATCCAATCATCAAGGTTCCTTTTGAAGAGGGCCAAGGAGGTGCTCTGCTTCACATGTATGGGCAGTCTATTCCAGAGTATATGGAGTCTCTGGGTCAGGAACCTATCCCTCTAGCATGTTTTGTTCATTGTAATGGCAAGGTTTAGATCTCTGGAGCTTGTGGCTCTGAGGGATTGGCATTTCTTTAAGTGGAGCATGTCCAACAGCTCAAGGTTTGACATGGGCTTGTAATGTTAAGCAGAGATTGCCTCTGAGTAGATGATATGCCACAGAGTATAGCTGGAGTTTGTTTAGACGGTCAGCATATGGCATCTGCTTTAGGCCTGTGATTCTTTTAGTGAGGTATTTCTGTGGCCTTTCCAGCTGTTGCAGATGTCTTGTGAGGTACATACCAAACGGGGCATTATACTCTATAATGGGTCTAATGAGGGATGAGTACAGTGGGACCTCCTTTTTTCTGGATGAAAAGCCCTTAGTGATGAGGTGTGCCACATAGAAGGATTTCCTGACTGTTGTGGCGATGTGGTTATCGAAAGTCAGACCACTGTCCACCTGTGTCCCTAAGTCTCTCATCACACTTTCGATGTTTAGTGTACTGCCACCTATGTGGTAAATCATGGGTACATGTTTTTTTTCCAAAGTGAATAATTACACATTTCTTGGCATAAAGCTTGAGCCCATGGCTCTGGCACCAGGTATCTGTTTCTGTAAGGCCCTTTTGTAGAATTTGCACATAATTTGGTGATTCAATAATGGCTCCCAGTTTGCTGTCATCTGCAAATTTTGTTAGCCAGAGTCCCTTAGTGTTGGCCTGTACTTCAGAGAAGTAGATGCCAAACAAGAGTGGTCCCAGGACTGAACCCTGAGGTACTCCACTTATCACTTATCTGGAACTGGATTTGGAGTCGGCTACTTTTACAGTTTGGGTTCTGTCAGTAAGCCAGTTGGCAACCCTTCGAGTGATGTAGGGACTTATGCCCAGCTTAGTAAGTTTATCTATGATTCCAGAGTGAGGGATGGTGTCGAAGGCCTTGGCGAGGTCCAGATAGGCTGTGTGGACCACCTTACCCTCATCCACAGCTCAGGAAACTGATTCAAAGAAGTCAATCAGATTCAGGAGACAAGATCAGGCCTTCACAAACCCAAACTGGGTGGGGTCCAGTGTTTGAAGGTTGCCAATGTCTTTGTTTATAAGTTCCATGATAATACATTCCATACCCTTGCAGATCAGGCTTGTCAGACTGATGGGACGGTAGTTCCCGGGATTCTAGGTGGATCCCCCCTTGTGGCATGGGATAACTGTAGCTGTGCGCCACTGAGTGGGCACGAAGCCTGAGGTAAGGCTATGATAAAACATGACACTTAGGTGAGGTGCCCGTTCATTTTGTAGTTCATGTAGTACACAGCCAGGGATGTCATCTGGTCCCATGGATGCTGCATTCTTAGCTTTGGAGAGTGTGGTTTCTACCTGTGTGGCTGTGATTACCGGAATTTGGCAATCTTTTGGTATTGAGATGGGCCCTTTAGGGGTGAGAGGGAGGTGACGTTGGCAGTAAATCGATCTGCCAGGATATCGGCAATATCTTTGGGATCAGTATATTTAATGCCATTCTGTTGTAGCTCAGAGCAGATCTGAGCATTTCCATTTAGATTTTTGACATAGTTATAGAATGTCTTGTGGTTGTCTTTGGAATCTTTGGCAATTTTATTTTCGTAACTAGCTCTTGAGGATTTTATGAAGGATCTCAGCTTCTTACTGAGGCTGGTGAGGGAGTTTTTTTGCATCCTGGGATTTTCCTCTTTTCTGCAACAGCTTTTTTCTTCTGTTGTATAGTTTGTTTATAGCAGGGGACCACCAGATTGGCTTCCTTTTTTTGGAGAAGAGCATCTTGGTTCTATTTGGGATGGCACGATTCATGTACGAGTGGATGTTCTCATACAATGCCTTAGTGTAGGATTCTGCAGTCAAACTTTCAGATCCCGTCTGCATGGGTGTCATGAAGTTTGTCACTTCTGACTTCAGTAGCATGAAGTTGGCTTTGGAGAAGTTTTTTAAGGAGGTTTCCTTACTAGGGGATGGGGATGGGATGTGGATGTCAAGGGTGATTTGCTTATGGTCAGACCTGACCAATGAGGGGGTGACCACTGGTGTGGAGCATCTATCTCCCATGTTGGTAATGACAAGGTCTAGGATATTGGAGCCCCTGGTGGGACAATGGATTAGTTGATGCAGGGCATTGGAATTTATGAATTCCAAGAACCATTGGGAAAAGGAGTTGGTACCCGAGTAGTTTTCACAGTTAATTGCAGGGTAGCTGAAATCACCCAGTATTAGGGTGTTTGGTTGTATCTTAATATTTTCCAGTATGTTTAGAAAGGTATAGTGGGAATCTTGGGGCATGGTGGGGGATCTGTAGCAAGCTACAATTTGGATTGCAGTCTTACCTAGTGTTAGTTGCACCTGGAGAATTTCAGATGCATTGTGCTGGGCAACTAGCCTGGAGGTGTGAATATCCTTGATGAATATGGACACTCCTCCACCTTCAGTGTTTCGGTCTTGGTTTTGTGGCCAGCAAGTGTGGTAAGAGTTGTAGTGTGGTATTGCAGGAGTGCTCTCTGCAGCCTTGAACCAGGTCTCAGTTACTGCACAGATATCGATGTTCTCCACTTTTAGGAGTGCCTCGAGAGAGTGCATTTTGAGGTTTAGACTTCTAGCATTGAGTAGCATTACCTTCAGATTTTGCATGCTTGTATCTGTTATGGTTGTGGTTTTATCCTTTAAACCTTGCCTAAAAATGGCACTATAGGGGTGGCAAGAGCTTCAGCCAGTAAACTAAATCCCAGGGGTGACAGGTGCAGACCATCTCTGGCAAAGCATAGTGGTTTGTCGATCATGTCTTCCCAGGTAGACAGATACTGGATCCCCTTTGAATGACATCAGAAGCTTAGCCAATTGTTGAAGTCAATCATTTTGTGCTTATACTGTGGTATCGTTCTGGATGAAGGCAGGATGCTACTCAGGGCTAGGGTCATACCTGCCTGGGCCACATGATCCAAGAGCTCTTCCATGTCTCTTTTTATGTAGTCCAGGGAGGTACGTCTCATGTCATTCACTCCGGCATGGACAATGACAGAGTCGTATTTGTACTTGTTGAGGAGTGACTTGAGTGCATGCATTATGTGGCGGATCCTGGCACCCGACAGGCAGCTGACTGTAATTTTCTCCTTGTTCAGCCTTGTGAGTGGGACATCAGTGTGTCTGACTATAGCGTCACCTATCACTAAAGTGTTGGGTACATTGTCTTGCCTTAGGGGCTGTTATTGGGTGGCACACTGGTGTTGTAAGCTATGTGTCACTTTGGTTGTGACTGGTGTTTGTGTTTCAGCTTCGGAGGTCCTTGTTGCTTGGGCAGATTAATGTTAAGGGCCTCCGCATATGTGGGTTTAATGTTGCTATGTGTGGGTGTTGATGGTGTGGGTTTTTGAAGGGCTATGAGTTGCTTGAGGTGTAGTGCAGGTGTTAACCTTCTCCTCTTGACTGTTCTAGAGCAATCTTGGCTGGAGAGAGCTTTGCTTCCAGTTTGGCTATGTAAGTGCATCTCTCACAGGTTGTAATGTTGGGTGGTAGGAGGAGAGGATTGTCTGTGCACATGAGGCAGTTGCCGCATTGCCCCAGTATGCCCAGATTCACCAGGTGGACAGGAGAAATCACCAGAAGCTGACCCTTGGACATGCCTGTTTAGGTGCTTTTTTTCTAAAGTATAAGAGCTGTTTTCCCTTACCTTTGCAAGGTACTTTGCAATTATTGGCTGTTTAGTGACTACAATTAATTTCTCCTTATTGACAAGGAGAGCTGAGTGCTTGTATCAGTTTCAGGCTTCCTAGTGCTTTCCAGCAGGTTCTAAAGCAAGTGGTAGTCACAGGGGTTCAGATTTTAGTGCTACTACTGAGAAACCAGCTAGTTCTAAGGGAAAATTTGAAGAGCAGACTTTCTGGCACCTGGAATAGTATAACTGTAGCCTCGCAGTGCTGCACGATGCAAAAAATGTGCAAACACACATGTTTTTAAGCCAGAAAGTTGAAAGGGATAGAAATCAGCCCAAAAAGGCTAATAAAATTACAATTTCAGAGCTGGAAACCACTCCTCTAGCGTTAGATAGGCAGTACAATGCTCACCAGTCCCACTGGTAAGCAGTAGGACTTCCCTCTACCACAGCAAGGTCTGGATAGCTCTGAGCACAGAAAATAAAGTCCTGAGACAAGCAAAGTCTGGGATATGGACTGGCTAGGAAAGAAGGGAAACGAGCAAACAAGATAGTATTTTTTTTTGTTAAAACAGGTTAAACAATGCAATAATACAGTAAATAAACACAGAAAAGGCTAACACACTTGAGTGTGTAGTCCCAAACAGTAAATGCAATTAAAACTCTACAAAATGAGCAATTTAAACTTTTTAAATGAAGCAAGGCAAGTGCACAACTGAAAAACGATTTAAGAGGCAGTAATATAGCAGAATAAATAACTAGTATACATATACGGTGAAGTCTATATATACAGAAAAGCAGCTAAAACACACAAACAATTCAGATGCAGTGCAACCTAGAACACTTGAGTTGTAGCAATATTAAGGCAATTACAGTTATAATAAATGTTCTAAAATATACTCTATATTTCCAAAATGTTTGAGAAACACAGTCAGAACACAAGGAGATTCAGGCAATGTTTTTTTTTTTTTTTTTTACGAATTGAAGTGAGAAGCATCTGGGCATATCCTCATGAGAATACATGTTGGTAGTCCCTTGTTCCCTCCAGCAGAATACTGATTGCCCCAGCTATTTGTACTTGTTACAAAATTGATCAATGCACACCATGTTCCAGCATAAAGATACTGTATGCATGTGTTTTTCAAAGTAATATAAAAACCTATATATCTTATACTATCTCCTTGCAATGCAGTCCAACCATTGTTCCCATCTACTATTGTTTTTGACCTCACACCTACTATTGCTAAGAAGTTGCTGGATTTTGTACCTCCTGTAATTTCTATGTGTTTTTGAATTAGCTCTGTTTCATTTTTTGTGAATTTCTTCACCCCGGCTGTACTTGCAAATAGTTTATTATGTTCAGTGTATTATTCCAGTAAACAAATTTAAATAAATAAATAAATTCTACTTCCTAATCTGGGTGTGGTCCTCCAGTCAGTGACCACCACCAATGAATCCTCTTTCTATATCCAAATATAATCATGAGCCTCTTTATACAAATATGAATGGTGTTGCTCTGGTCACTTTCTGCATTCTGTCCCCTTACATCTGTTGTCACAGCTATTCACTCACAAAGTCTTAGCATCCTATTTATAGGCTCGATGTCTGTGTTATATGAATTTTCACTACTGATTCATCTATGAAATTGTGCATTTGTTGTTGCTCTGAACCAGCGTTGCGTGTATTATGACTTATAATACAATGACGCATTTATGCTCTAACCAATGGTACACAGTATCCCCTACTTGACAGCATAATAGGTATGTGCAAGACATGGAACAGCACATAATGGGCTAATAGGCTCAGCATCCATAAAAGCTTATATGTATTGTATTGGCCCCCGAGTACTAAAATCTCCAACAAAACAGAATGACACACTGAGGAAGGGCATTGGCCTAAAATCTTTGTGTATTCTAAATATACAAGTTTGCTGCTTACAATTACCTGCCTAGTGTTTCTGGTCACTGGACTTTACCTTGCTCACTGCACAGTAACGTGTCATATATGCAATTACAATGCCCATCAGACAAATTTTCATACATATGCTGAGCTGTTATCCAGCTGCACATACAGTCTTCCAACTACGTTAATATGAAGACCATTTCTTTGAAAAAATACATTTGAATCCCTCTCGCTACAACAAAGCCTCCTGTTAAAAAAAAATAGATAAGGGCTACATATGAGGTAAAAATGTGGTGTTTCTAGGAATCAGGAGAGAGAAAGGGGGTAGATATATTCAAGAATGTGAATGTATGGCTGCACCAGTTACTCAGGTATTAGCATAGGACTAGGAAGTGGGAATGAAGGAAGCCATGGGGGTGCTGAAACTTGATGATGGCAAGTGGGAAAATATAATTTGGAAGGAAGAGCTAATAGTTGCTATTTTGATTGGATGACATTAAGGCAGCCCTGCATCCATTTTTCACATAGAAATATTTGAAAAGAAAGACACTTCAAATATTTGGTGACCACTAAACTCTAGAGGGAAAAACAATGGACTTCTGGCTTGTGCTTAGCATTTCCTGAAATTGCATGTATGTACATGTTTTAATTATCTGAAAAATAAATTCAGCTGCCTTTTCACTGTCTATAAAATTAAATTCTTTCAAAGAATTATTTTACATTTAGGTCCCAAGGAAAATGAGGGGAAGGGATTTTCAGCAAGGACATTTGCACTTTTTTTTGTTAGAATTCTAAATGGAGTGATGGGATGGGTATCCTTCTTGCATGATTGTTAGTAAACAGTTCCTGCCATAAAAACCCATTCATGAAAATCCTTAAGCATGTACTCCATACATTTCTGTGGATGAAAAAGGATTCAAACAGTAAAATGTATGTTAATTGAAATCAGTGTTTTACATGTGCTTTCTGAGAAAAAAGCAAGGTTATTCATGATAACAAATGTGGGTGAATGCATTGTTGACTGTAATGTCTCCCTGCTTTGGTCACATAACAAAAGCTTTTAAACGTGAATCCTTTCCTGTAAATATTTTATGATGATGTCTGTTGTTATACATTTAAAACCTCATCTATCGTCCATCTTAACTGAAGAAGATAGATGACCTACATTGTTAAGTCTTTGATTATCTTATATTTCCGGTTATAGCCTGCATATTTAATCATTTCCTTATCAACAATATAAATGCTTGAAGCACTTATGTTATTATTAAAAAGTTCTAATGCCACAGGCATTTCTCGTTTCTATTAGCAATAAATGGTATAAAGATGGTTGGAGTTCTGTGTAATAATTTTGTTTGCATTCAAAGAAGGAAACATAAACAATTGTACTGTAAGTCTTCGATTATCTTATATTTCCGGTTATAGCCTGCATATTTAATAATTTCCTTATCAACAATATAAATGCTTGAAGCATTTATGTTATTATTAAAAAGTTCTAATGCCACAGGCATTTCTTGTTTCTATTAGCAATAAATGGTATAAAGATGGTTGGAGTTCTGTGTAATAATTTTGTTTGCATTCAAAGAAGGAAACATAAACAATTGTACTGTAAAGTAATTAATACATGCATACATTTTGAGACATTTTAACACTTAAATATTTAAGCACACTTATGGGAATGATCATAAATAAAATGCAAGTCATTATGTAAAGAAACGTAACTAACCTGAAACTTTCACAGTCTGATACACCACACTTTCATTTGTGTCCATCTTGTTCTCCCTGAAAAAAAGAATCTTTGATTAAAATTAATTTATATGTCTAGAGCACAGTGAATTCTGTAGCCCAGTTTAGTTACTGACATTCATGGAAGAGTAAACATTGCTAGTACAAGCTTACAATATCTCTTAAAAATGTTCTACTTTAGAAAGTCAGGCAAGCAAGGCTATCATTGCTGTTTCATTACTTCTATTTTTTATTGCAGGAACTCCAGGAATGTGTGTTTCTTTGTGGCATAATTTCCTGCATGATATTTGCTAGACAGTAGACTGTTCGCTCGAACCCCTACAGGGCTCTCTGCTGCTCAGTAAGTGCTCATTCACTAAATGTACACAGAATTAATCATTTCTAATTAGCCATGAGAGAAATCATCATATAGGAAAGTAAAGCTGTATAGAAATACTGACTATTATCCATAGATATTTAAATAAAGGGATCACTGCTGCACTATAATTCCTTATAGATGGGATCTGAATACAAGTAGATATATGATCTTATGATCTGGACAGATTTCCAGAGCTTTCAGATGCCTGCCTCACTACACAAAGAATGTCAGCATGAGTGACACATGATATCTTCTGATATTATTCTGGAGAAGGCAGTTATTAACAGGTGTGACATTTGGTCATAAATAAATAGCTACGATTTTGTAAGGTGAGGTAATCCATAGTGAGGTCTGTTAGCTAACACTAACTGTCCTGGTTTGGAAGTTCCTGAAAGATTAGCAGGTCCTCCATACAATCGCCAAAAGATATGGGGGAGATGCAGAAACAATCAGATGAGGTATGTTCGGCAATGTTCAAATTATTCAAAGATTTACTGCTATGATGAATTTATTTACAAATTTAGACGGTTCAGTTGTTGTTGTTGTTTGTCTTTTCGGCTTTTCCCGGTTCAGTACTGTAACATAATTTTTCCTACACATTAAGTGTACTAAGGCAATCTGTTACAAATCAGTAGCCTGACTCTAGGCTTATACTGAGACTGCAGCATACCCTGTAGATCAGCATTGGTAAAACCTTGTCCTTCTTCAGGATGCATGTCTAGTTTGTAACATTTGTAGAATGTAAGGGTGATTATCCATGTTGTTCTACCACAAATATTCTGAAATTATATCTATATAAAAATATCTGCAGTTGCTCCAGTTCTGGTAAAATCCACCCTTACTTGGCTTTCTAATGCTTTTCCGTGACGGTAATATCAGAAGCTTTTTGTCTTCAATAAGGTTTCTTTTAGCAGAGGCCTGCATTGTTTTCTTGTCATAAAATGGTCAGTCACTTAGTGAGTGTGTTTGCTTTCTTTGTATCTTTCAGAATAATATCTTGGCTGCTACTGTGCCTCCATCATATGTAATATTCTCCCTCCCTTGTTTCATAATATTTAATGTAAGCCTGCTAAGAGGATAGTTTTCTAGAATGCCAACTCTGAATCAAGTTACTGGCATAAAAGAGGGGTTAGTTTATATGACCACTTTGTCCTGAAAAAGACTGTATAAGGATCTTTGCACACCACATTCCAAGGCTTTTCAAGTAGAAGTAATGGCAACCTGGAGCACTGCTTTCTAAGAAATTAATTTTAATGAAGCTTAACTACATTGTTTATGAGAAGGCATAGTCATTTTTTTCTGTAACAGTATTCAAGTCCATTAAAGAGATCTGGACATTTGAATTGGTGTATGTAAGCTTCTGAGCCCCCCCAAGCTTTCTGTGTTGGAGGGAAGCCTTCTAGCTTATCAGTGGGAGTGGTAAGCACTAGGTAACCTATCTACCACATAAGGAGTGGTTCAGGCCCAGAAATTGTAGTTATTGGCCGTTTGGGCAGTTTTTCCATCTCTCTCAACTTTCTGATTTAAAAGCCCGCATTTGCACTTGTTTCCCCCCTTTCCTGTAACTAGTTTAGTCCAATACAGATTATTAGTTTTCGCACTTGAATTTGCTTATTCATGATCAGCACTTGTTCAGAACTTGTAAGCACTAAATAACCTACTAATTACTACAGCACTCAACCTTCCTCATTACCTAGAGGGAAACAGCTTTGGTACTTACTTTCCTCACTTGCTTAGAGAAAAACAGCTCTTGTACTCACTTTCCTCACTTATCTAGAGGAAAATACTTTTTTATTCAGGCATGTCCAAGGGTCAGCTCCCAGTGTTCTCTCCTGTCTATCTGATGAATCTGGGCATCTTGGGGCAATGTAGAACTTGCCTCATGTACACAGACAACCCTCTCCTCCTACCACCCAACACTACAACCTGTGAGAGATGCACTTATCTAGCCAAACTAGAGGTAAAGCTCTCTCCAATCAAGAATGAACTTGACAGTCAAGAGGAGAAGGTAAACACTTGCACCACACCACACTCATCACATAGTCTCACTAAATCTACACCACCAAAATCCACACATAGAAACACAAAAACATTTGTTATGGCTCTCAATAATAATCTGCTCGAGCAACAGAGACCTCCAAAGCAGAAATGCAAGCAACTTCCACCCCCCAACATAACCCAAATGACACACAGCCCACAGACTCAGTGTGCCACTCAACCACAGCCAATAAGGCAAAACAACGTACCCAACACACTAATCATAGGTGACTCTATAGTCAGGCACACTGATGTCCCACTCACCAGGCTAAACAAGGAGAAGGTTACTGTCAGCTGCCTGTCGGGTGCCAGGATCCACCACATAACCCACGCACTCAGGTCACTCCACAACAAGTACAAATATGACTCTGCCATTGCCCATGTTGGTGTGAATGACCTGAGATGTACCTCCCTGGACTACATGAAAAGAGACATGGAAGAGCTCTCTGATCTTATAGCCCAGGCAGGTATGACCCTAGCCCTGAGTAGCATTCTGCCATCACCCAGAATGATGCCGCAGTACAAGGACAAAATTATTGACTTCAACAATTGGCTAAGCTTCTGGTGCCATTCTAAAGGGATCCAGTATCTGTCTGCCTGGGATGACATGTTCGACAGGCCACGATGCTTTGCCAGAGGTGGCCTGACCTGTCACCCCTAGGATTCCGGATACTGGCTAAGGTTCTTGTCGCCCCTATAGTGCCATTTTTAGGCAAGGTTCAAATGACAAATTCACCACCATAACAGGAACAGGCAAGCAAAAACTGAGGGTGGTGCTACTCAATGCTAGAAGTCTAAATCTCAAAATGCACTCACTCGAGGAACTCCTTAAAATGGAGAACATCGATATCTGTGCAGTGACTGAGACCTGGTTCAAGGCTCCAGAGAGCACCCCTGCACTACCAGGCTATAACTCATACCACACTTTTTGGCCATGTAACCTGGACCGGAATACCAAAGGCGGAGGTGTGTCCATAGTCATTAAGGATATCAACACCTCCAGGCTAGTTGCTCAGCATAATGCAGCCGAGGTTATCCAAGTGCAACTAACTCTAGGCAAAACTGTAATCCAAAGCATAGCTTGCTACAGATCACCCACCATGCCCAGGATTCCCACTCCTATTTTCTTGATGTACTGGAAAATATTAGGGTTCAACCAAACACCCTAATAATGGGCAATTTCAACTACCCCACAATTAACTGGGAAAACTACTCATGTACCAACTCCTTCACTCAAAGTTTTCTGGAATTCATAAACTCCAATGCCCTAGATCAACTTATTCACACCCAAACCAGGGGCAACAATATCCTAGATCTAGTCATTTCCAACATGAGTGACCGGTGCTCCACACCTGAAGTCAACGCCTCATTGGTCCGATCCGACCATAAGCTAATTACCCAAGATATCCACATCCTGCCCCCCCCCCCCTATTAAGGAAACCATGGTAAAAAATTTCCCCAAAGCCAACTTCATGCATCTTAAAACAGAAGTGATGAATTTCATGACACCCATGCAGATGGACAAAACTGTTATGACTACTGAATCCTACACAATTTTACTTTAAAAGCACTTACATGAGTGCATGGATTGTGCTATCCCAAACAGAACCAAGACGCTATCCTCCAAAAAAAAAGGAAGCCAATCTGGTGGCCCCCAGCCATAAACAAACTGTACAACAGAAGGAAGAAACTGTTGCAAAAGAGAATAAAATCCCATGAGTGGAGGAGCTCCTGTCAGCCTCAGTAAGAAGCTGCGATCCCTGATAAAATCCTCCAAAGCTAGTTAAGAAAACAAAATTGCCACTGATTCTAAAGACAACCACAAAGCATTCTATAGCTATGTCAAGAATCTCAATGGTAACACTCAGATCTGCTCTGAGTTACAGCACAATGGCACTAAATATACAGACCCAACTGATATTGCCAACATCCTGGCAGATAGGTTCAGTGCTAACTTTACCCCTCTCTCACCCCCTAAAGAGCCCATCTCTATACCGGACGAATGCAAAGTTCCTGTAATCACGGCTGCACAGGTAAAAACCACACTCTCCAAAGCCAAGAACATAGCATCCATGGGACCAGACAACATCCCAGGCTGCATTCTACATGAACTACAGAATGAACTGGCACCCCACCTAAGTACCATGTTCAATCATAGCCTCACCTCAGGATTTGTGCCTGCTGAATGGAGCGCACCAACGGCTATCCCTCTCCACAAGGGGGGAGCCACCATGGCCCCCGGAACTACCACCCCATTAGCCTGATGAGCCTGGTCTGTAAGGCCATGGAACGTATCATCATGGAACTTATAAACAAAGACATTGTTAATCTCCAAACTCTGGACCCCATCCAGTTCAGGTTTGTAAAAGGCAGATCATGTCTCCTAAACCTGATAGACTTCTTTGAAGCAGTCACCAAAGCTGTAGACAAGGGTAAGGTGGTTCACACAGCCTATCTAGATCTTGCCAAGGCTTTCGACACCATCCCCCACTCTGGAATTATAGATAAACTCACTAAACTAGGTATAATGCCCTAAGTCACAAGATGGGTTGCCAACTGGCTCACTGACAGAAATCACACTGTGAAAGTAACAGACTCCAAATCCAACTTCAGACCAGTGACAAGTGGAGTACCACAGGGTTCAGTCCTGGGTCCTCTCCTGTTTGGTATCTACTTCTCTGAAGTACAGGCTAACACAGAAGGTCTTTGGCTAACGAAGTTCACAGATGACTGCAAACTAGGAGCCATAATTGAAACTCCTAACGATGTGGACATCCTACAAAAGGGCCTCACTGAGACAGATGCCTGGTGTCAAAGCCATGGCATCAAGCTCAATGCCAAAAAGTGCATTGTCATCCCCTTTGGTAAAAAACTCTGTACCCATGAACTACAACATAGGTGGTAGTATACTTAACACCAAAAGTGTGATAAGAGACCTTGGGACACAGGTGGACAGTAGTCTCTCCTTTGATAATCACATTGCCACAGTAGTCCGGAAATCCTTCTACATGGCACACCTCATCACAAAAGGTTTCTCATCCAGAAAAAAAGAGGTCATTGTTCCCCTCTACTCATCACTCATTAGACCTATTATAGAATACAACGCCCCTTTTGGTATGTACCTCACAAGACATCTACAACAACTGGAAAGGCTGCAGAAATACCTCACAAAGAGAATTACTGACCTCAAACAAATGACCTATGCAGACCGTCTCAAAAAACTCCAGCTTTACTCCGTTGCATATCGCCTACTCAGAGGTGATCTCTGCCTAACATACAAAACTTTGTCAAACCGAGAGCTATTGGACATGCTCCACTTAAAGAAATCCCAATCCGTCCAAGCTACACGCTCTAGGGACCTAAACCTTGTCACCACAATAAAAAGAACATGCCGGAGGGATAGATTCCTGTCCCAGAGACTTCCCATACTCTGGAATAAACTACCTATCTATATCAAACAAAGCTCATCATTAGCACTCTTCAAGAAAAATCTTGATGATTGGATGGGAAATAGGAAATTCACCCCGGTAATCACCTCTGTGGCTCTGCTCGACAGTGGCACAGGAAAATAATTTTCTTGGGTGGCAAAAGCCAGGGTATCTTTTTGGCTGGACTTGTATAGGCCCTAGGGCCGATAGTCTAGTACCTACCTATGAACATATGAACCAATGAACATCTTGGGTTGCCTAAGATGGATGACCCCCTTCCTCTTAGGAATTGATTCACTGCAGTGTGGGATAATAAGGGAGTCCATTGTAGGCAGTATAGATCTTTATAGCTGGACCATCCATATAAATCTGAAAGATATTTGAAAAAAAGATGCTCTGGTAAGTTAAAAGTGAGCAACATTGAGAACCTTTTTTTCTTATCTAATCAAGACTTCTGAGGATGGGATTCATGGACTGCTAAGAATAAGGAATATATCCTAGAAACTAGACTGAGGTTATCCAATTAGCCAGTTTGAGTCTCTTGAATTCAGACTGCTCGGAGTATCCACTTAGCTTAGTCAGAAGGGAACAGTGGAATGGAAAGGTCAATGGTCCATATAAGCTGTTTTGGGTTAACTGCAAGCACCATGATTATCTTGGCCATATATAAACTGTCATTATGTTGCTATTTATTTTCATACATTCAAATATACTCCTGGAAGAAGAGGGTCAGTCAAAAATGTATGCAATATACCCTTAATCTGGGAAACAGGGAAAAAGTAGACTGCACAGGCTGCCCTGTACAGATATTTGGATCAGAAATTCTTTATAAAATGATTGTCCTGAGAGGTTAAAAAGTTTATTTCTAAGAACTTCTATATATTACTTACATAGTCTAGTGAATGAGCTGGTCCAATGGACTACTAGGAAGCTTTGTTCTACATAGTGGTTGCATAAGAGTTTTTACATAATAGCTCTTTGATGTCCTTCCATGTCACTGTCACAGTATTCGTAACATACGGGATCTCTTGCCAAGGATGGTCCCACATTTGGCCAATATAACAAACTCTTTAATTCTTATCAGTGCCATATATCAGACATATGCTCCCTGCATGCACATAGGGCATAAAGGCGACATACTGATGCCATCAATACAGAACTTCTTTGCCTCCAGTCCAAATGCCATAGTTGTATGCAGGTTTCTACACCATTTGCTGTACTCATTATACTTAGCCTTTTGCAGATAAGTACGCTGTTGTGGTTCCTTTTCTTTTCTTTTATAGTGAATTTTGAGTGTTCATGTTATTCAAGAAAGGGAAATGTCAGTGTGGGAGGTAGATGCCCTATAACAATCATCAAAACAAGTGTTTGTTTTGTTTAGGTACTTACCTTTATAACCAACATCTCAGGTTATTGGCCCTACGGTACCATGGCCAAATATACCTGCCCTGAGGTACAGCTGCCTCTTAAGAAAAAGGTTAAAAAACTGGCTTGATACTGCAGCTGTCCAGCCTCTGCTGGACATCTCTCTCAAGGCAGATAATACCCCTGAAGACCAACCAGTGCTAATGTCGGTTCCCTTTGCCACAACCCTGTCAGAGAGTGTCACAGAACTGTTTTCTCACATGTCCTCCGAGGCTCTTCAAATGGCTGGTCATATATAAGGGTCAAGGAGGACTCTCTAGGTCTTATTTAAAGAGGAAATCCCTGGTACCCTAAGTGAGTCAAGGCAAGGTTCTGAACCAACATGGTTTGTTAAAACCAACATCTCCCTTTAAGAAAAGGCAGAAGAAAAAGCACATTTTTCCCACTACAAAAGATCCTCAGAAAGAGTGACAGGATTTTACTCAAGGTTTGTTTAATGCCTTGACAACTTTGAGACCACCTCAGGGGGTTTTGGTTCCTGCCCATCCTTTGTCCTCTAACCCTAAAAGATCTAGAAAACCTAATTAATTTGCTGAGTAACTGGACTCAGGTGAGGATTCCTTGGCCTATTCCTTCCAAATGCCATCATTCTTGTGAACAATTAATTTTATGGTGCTACAGTACTGTACTGTTACTCTGATGCTTACTGTGATGGATTTGAAGTCTTCTTAAGACACTCAGTCTTGTTGGCTGGATTCTGCTGAAATCATAGTCTGGTTATAGTTGCATTCACAGTCTGTTGCACACAGAAACTTGCAGAATATACACTGATGAGAGAATATACTTTGCAACACCTGTCTTTAAGAGCAGTAACCAATAACTTTTTATAATAAACCACACTTACGTCTGTTACATCTTCAGAAAATGTTCTACTTTACTTCTCCTATAGTACAGATGATGTGAGAGATATAACATTTACCTCAGGACAAAATGTGTCCCTACCAGAACCCCTAACATAACTGGATTGAATACAGACTTTATATATATTTTTAGTTAAACACACACCCTCTTGGTTTTGGAAAGATACTGCCTTGATGAGGCAAATGCTGACACATTCTTGTGCAAATGCTGATAAGTAAACTGTCTTCAAGGAAACGCCTTGTAGATTAGAAAAGCATATTTTTAAACTTTCTTAGAAAAACATGTCCTGTTGTCAGTTCTGTAAAGAAAGCAAATTACGTTCTTGTCATGTCTGTAAGAAGTTAGCTTTCTTGATGTGTGTGTGTAATACACTCATAAGCAAGTTCCTTATTTTTAAGCCCCAGTCATTTAGTATGGATGCTAATCACATATTACTAAAATCTATTTCTACATTTAAGCAAGCTTTATCTTATTCCTTATTTATGTTGCATATTTGTAGCAAAGTTACATTCAACCTTAATATCTTGTTGAGCATAATCTCACATCTTGTACTATGGCTCTGAAGACGAGGAGTCTTTAAGTCTTGTTGCCCCTTTGGAAAAATTTTACTTTGGGGATACAGTGGTTCGCATGATGGAACATGTTAAGTGGGACTGCTCCCAAGTTTCTGACATCCAGAAAAGAAATGAGTTGTTACAGCTGGACTTCACCAAGCCTTCTGCTATTCCTCCTGTTTTGGATGCTCTGTTGGATACTTTTGCAGCTCCTTCTTTGTCTCCATATTTCCAACCTCCTAGTCCTAAGAAGCCTGACTGTATAAGATGCCTAAGGCTCTTACATGTCTTTGTAAGTGCTCTTCCTCTGCCCTAGCCATGGTCTCTGCCATAGTTTCAGTGGCACCTACAGTTAGTGTGACTTCAGCATTGCCACCTGCTGGAGTTTCCAGTTGCTTACTTCCTTGTCTAAACCTGGTTGTGGGTTCAGAACCTATTTCTCAATCTAGGTATCCCTTCTTGACCTCCTGCTCCATCGTGTGAGATCTTAACAGATGCTATAGATCAGGGGTGGGGGGCTGCTTCCAGAAGTCAGAGGGTTCAGGGTCTCTGGCTTCCTCATCATTGACTAGATCACATCATCATCAAAGAGATGAGAGCTCTTATCTTTGTTCTCCAAGCCTTCCATTCTCTTTGATTTCCATGTCCTTTAAGGGACTATACAGACAACAACAGTCATGTGGTGCATCAACAAGTAGTGGGAACAAGATCTTACCTTCTCTGCAGACTTGCTCTTCAGGCCTGTGATCTGTGTCTCCTAATGCAGGTTTCTCTGCAAGAAGTTTACATTCTTTCAGGACAAAACCTGATGGCAGACTCTCTGAGCTGGTCCAAGGCACACCCTCACAAATGGATGCTTTGCAGAGAGGTGTTTCTGGACACAGTTAATCGATGGGTTATCCCTCAAGTGGATCTCTTTGCCACCCTTCTGAACAGACAGCTTCCTAATTTCTGTTCCACAACCCCAAGTCCTCTGTCTTGGAAGATGGAAGACATGTCTTTTTCATGTAAGCAGATGTTCCTTAATGTCCCCTCCTCTTCTTCCAGGTCCTGCAAAAGATATAGTATGACTATCTGAAAATCTTGTTGGTGAGTTCCTTTTGGCACAGGCAGCACTGGTTTCCCTTCCTTTTTCATCTGGCCAGGGGCAATTATAATAAGTTGCCTCACCAGATGGATCTTCTCATAGAAGACAAGATGTTTCTCCTTCACTCTCATCTGTCCACACTTCAACTAACACTTTGGATGATATGGTTTTAACTCCCTTTCAACACCATTTCTCTGAGGACATGCTTAAGTTTCTGCAGGATACCAGGAAAACCCAATATCACAAAATCATATATGCACAAATGGAAAAGATTTTCTTTTGGTGTCTTAAGTTTCACCTGGACCCCTTTTCTGTTGGGGTCCACTTGGTTTTCTCTTACTTATGTAAACTGTTTGCTGATGCCTTAGCATATTCTTCTGTTACTTGTAAGCAATCCCTGCTTGTCTGCCCTCAGACCCTCCACTGGCCTCTCATTTTGAGATTAAACAATTTCTGAAAGGTATCCTCCACATCAGGACAACAAGAAAGCCTATCCCTCCTTCTTGGGATCTTTATTTTGTTCTTGAAAAACTGACACAGGCTCCCTTTGAGCCCGCTGCTTCTTCTACTCTGCAACATTGTATCTGGAAGACTATTTTGTTGGTTGTCCTCACTTCCACCAAAAGAATTTCTGAATTCCAAGCCTTGATAGCGGTCTTCCCTTTTTTGATTTTTCCTAGAGGAAGGGTGCCTCTGCCTACTAATCCTTCCTTTATCCCAAAGTTGTCAATGAGTTGTCCTTTGAGCCTTCTGTACAACTTCTTTTGTTTTTTACTTCTCTGCACTCTGCTAGCAAGCAGGTTCTACTCACCTTGCATTTTTTATATGGACATGTCAAAGGCTCTATGAAAATCTAAGCAATTGTTCATTTCTTCATGCCAGAACATTAGGTTTGGCATTTTCTAAGCAAACCATTTCCTCCTAGATTTCAGCCATTCCTTGTTGTTATTCCTTTCATGGCAAGCAGCTTTCTGTCTCTGTCTGGGCCCATTCTACCTGGACAGTGGCCTTCTCTGGGACTTTCTTCAATGGTTTGGTTACTGGTTCCATCCTTGAAGCTATTACTTGATCTTCTGTGTACAACTTCACCAAACCAAACATTACAAGACGAATACCATTTCCAGAGCCAGGGTGGGTCTTGCCAAGGCTATTCTTCATGGTTTTGTGGAGGGTTCCTGTTAGACTTCATCATCCCTTTCATTACAGTAGTTGTTATACTGTCTCATACATTATGAATTCTGCGACAGTAATATGGAAGACCATGGTACAGTTGTGTAAAATCTTACCATAACAGTAGATGTCCTTCCTTTCACTATTGCAATATTCAGTCCATCCCTCCTGCCTTGTTTTTTTTCTTTTAGGATCATCTGCCTGGCTGAGGGGTCTTTGCCCTTTTTCCTTAGGCTTCTCCTTGTTCTTTGGATGTACATGTTCTCTTTTCTCCTGGGGTACCTCTAGTTCTACTTGGTCACTTCAGTTCTGAACTGGGACTGTCTGCACATCACCATTATACCAACACTAATGCAGGGAACATACATCTGACATATGAATCTGATTAGAATTAAACACTTTGGTATACTGGCCAGGTGTGGGTCTGTCCTTGGAAGGAGATTCCATAGGTTGTGGATATTTCAACAGTGAAGGGAAGGACATCTACTATTATGGTGAGATTTTGACTGTACTTTACCTTTGCTACCAGAAACTGTAGCCAGCAGCATACTACCTCCTTTCTACAATTCCTAACAGATGCACACTGCAGGCAGTCTGCCTGCAAGCTAATCAACACGTGATCAGTAACAATGGCATTGCCAAATTGCAAGGACATTGTTGGCACCTCTTCTACAGTGCTGATCATTTTCCCTTACAGCTTGTGCCTGAAGTAGCTGCCCTCTTTGCCTACCTCTGGATACAGATTTGCTAATTTTCAAAGTTACTTCTGTCATAAAATACAAGTCTGTAAAGTACAGAAAAGACATCTTTTTTCATATGTTCCAGATTATAACATGATCACTGTTTTGTTTTAAGACTAAAGGAAATAAGTTATTTTTAACTATAACTTAAAACTGCAAGGATAAATTATGAGTAAAAAAATGAAATGATCACCAATCCACAGAATATAGTCATTTTAATTTGCAGAAAAATGTGGAAACCTCAAAATAAGTAATAAAATACAGTATGTGAAAATGTTATAGAGACAAGATGAGATATTCTTTATAAAATTACATACATGATGGCTGCTGCCACATGTAAAATTAAAAACTATGGCTCCACGGGACTAGACAACATATGTGGTGTTTTTTATTCTGAATCCAGGAAATTTAACTTAACCTGTATCATTAACATTAAACAAAATGTTAACACGTAAATCTTTTAAATTAACAGCACATAGCTCATGTGACATATTCTTTGCTAGAGCAGGGTGAGATGAGCAACCACACACACAACATAACATTTAGCTATCTCCTTACTAACATACCTTACCATATAGGTGTCCAAGGTGCTCTGGGATAAAACTGGGTTGGGATACATGGG
This sequence comes from Protopterus annectens, assembly GCF_019279795.1. Taxonomy (NCBI): domain Eukaryota; kingdom Metazoa; phylum Chordata; order Ceratodontiformes; family Protopteridae; genus Protopterus; species Protopterus annectens. Next base: position 657,625,632 of record NC_056741.1, on the reverse strand, counting down.
TAGCCTTATAAAGACCCTGGCAGTCATTAACTTACTATAAACCTATGAACCTATAAAAGTTATCAAGAGCAGTGTTAGTAAAACTTTATTTGGAATATTAAGGACAACAGGAAGGTTTTCTTTAAGAACATCAGAAAGGATGAAAAAACAAGTTCAGTGGCACACAAACCTAAGCATAATGCAAACATTTATAAGGAGGGAAAGGAAACAGTGTCATTGTTTACAAGCATTTCTGCCAACATGTACAATCTATCCATCCACAACCTCTTTTTCCCATTTATGCACATGGGGTAGGGGTGTCACTTCAAAAGTGACAATTATCTAGAGACAATGTATACATTACTGAGTGGCTAAGCCTGACACTACAGTTCATCCACACTATACTCTCACATGCACACTCACACCTATGGTCAATTTAGAGTGTCCAGTCCACCTACTGCATGTGTTTGTAATGAGATAGGAAACTGGAACACCTGGAGGAAACCCATGCAAACATAGGGAGGACATGCAGACTCCACACAGAAGGCACCCCTGCTGAGAATTGAACTGGATACCCTTTTGCTATGAGGTGATAGTGCTATCTGCTGTGCCCCTGTGCTGTCCCCAAAGTGTAAAATTGCCCTTCAAAATTATAAATGGACAGATAGCATGATATTTGACATTCTCAGTAGGTTTAATTTTACCCTTGGCAGCAGATTGTGATTGCATAATAAATAAACACTTGAGAATCCAAAGGAAAGTTATAGTAAAAGCAAAAAAGTTTACCATTTGATGCCAGTCTCAAACAAGACAAAATTATTGAGACTATATATAAAAGAAAGGGCCTACTGGAAAGAGAAAGTAATTACAGGCCAATGAACCTTTTATCTAATATAGGCATGGTTATGAAATACCTTAATTTGTAAACAAAATTATAAATGTGAAATGTATTTAGCTCTTTCATTGTAAGAAATGAGAATTTTGTTCTTCCACTGTAGTGTTTTGTTGGTAGATACTGTCTGCTGTAATCATGAATAAAAATTTTAAAGTAAAGAAGTGAAGATTCTATTCATGTATTTTTTAGCTTTTCTCAACTGTGTCATGATGGTGGAGCTAGCATATTAATGTAAAGGGGTATGGAGGTAAAGCCTTACTACCATGGGGTGCCTCCTGCAAAAGACATTTTCAGGTATGTTTGCTAAAATGAAATCTGGATGTGTATCAGCAGTGATTCACAGTGTGCCCTGTCTATTTCATGTGCCTCTCTTCTACAAATGGCCTTTTCTTTGGCCACCTCTGTCCATATCAGGAAGGGTAAACTGTATAGACTGCTACTCAATGTATTTTTAATCCCGGAGGTAATATGTTGTTAATACCTTTATGTACATATATGCTCGTATTGCTTATGTCTGTAACCTGAGTGTAATTGCTATTCTCTAAAAGTTCTAAAGTTGTAATGTGTGCATGTACCCTGGAGCTTTTCTCCTGGGGCCTCCACTGAAAATGGACCATCCCACTTAACAAATGTAAAATAAAACAAATATATATATATATATCTTTACTATCACATATTCGATTGTCATTTAGACGATCGAATATGTGCGAAAATCATTTTCTCTAACTGCGAGTTCGATCACCACAATGTCGAAGCTGACATGAGTGAACAGCTGCTATTGTCAGCTTCAACATTGCGATGCAGATCACACTATAGTGGGGAACAGGAAATGTACCCTTACCCTCACTGTAGTGCGATCTCAGAGTGTGCATATATAAGTTGAGGGGGTGCAAGCCCCCTGCAAATGTTAATGTTAGTCGTGGGCGGATGTGAGCATTTCAGCAATGTCGATATTCAACATTGCTGTGCTCCGTTCAATGTTTTGGTTGCTCAGTGTTATGATTACGACAATATTTGTTGGAAATCGTTGTGTTCGTCTAAATGACGTTCGCAAATATGATAGTAAACTATATATATATATATATATATATATATATATATATATATATATATATATATGCATATATGCTACTTGGTCAACATACATTTGTGTGACACAAGTGAGCAGGTGTAAGAAGTGAATGAAAGGTCATTTCTACAAACACTAAGTTGAGTGAGTTCAGGTTGGTCAACAAAGGTCAGAAGTGGGGCAGGGAGTTTGTGAACTGAATGAGTGTATGTGATTAGGGTAAGAATTAGGCAAGGGGATAGATTTAGTGTGTGTATGAGTGTGAGTGTTTTATGGTTAGGGTAAGGGTTTGGTTGGGCTATAGAATTAGTGTGTAGGAGTATAATTGTTCAATGTTAGATGTATGTGCGTGTGTGTGTGTGTGTGTGTGTGTGTGTGTGTGTGTCTGTGTGTGTGTGTGTGTGTGTGTGTGTGTGTGTGTGTGTGTGTGTGTGTGTGTGTGTGTGTGTGTGTGTGTGTGTCTGTGTGTGTGTGTGTGTGTGTGTGTGTGTGTGTGTGTGTGTGTGTGTGTGTGTGTGTGTGTGTGCAATGCGTGTGTGTGTGTGTGTGTGTGTGTGTGTGTGTGTGTGTGTGTGTGTGTGTGTGTGAAAGGTAAGTCTTGTTTAGAGACAGTGTTATGGAAAGAGCTTTTTAAGATAAGCTGCACATTAGAGTTAGGGGTAGGGTTAGAGTTAGGGATAGCACACATTAATAACCTTAGTAATACATGCTAACCCTAAACCTGCCCATGCCCCTGACATTAAGTTTAGCTTTCCTTTAAAAAGCTCCTTCCATAATATTATCACCATTCAGCCAAATTATACTTCAGGAGTGCCATTCCTTTTTCAGTGTAGTATGTTCCTCTGGAATGGTGTGACTATAACGAAAGTTTGAAGTATTTTGGTCAATATTTTTTTTGTGTCAGTCATGAAATGTTTTAACCATTCAATATATACTCATATATATCTACAGCTATCAAGCCAGCTATATATAGATAGCTTGATAGATATAGATTTAGCTATCTACCTATCTATATATATATATATATATATATATATATATATATATATATATATATATATATATATATATATATATGTAGAAACATTTACTCACACACATTTAGTTTATTAAAACAAGCATAACACATAGAAAATAATCAGATCATAAAATAGATTTAACCTATATACATACAGTTTACGTAGGTTTGTGGATTCATAGGAAGTTACTAGTCTAACCGCCATAGAGCCATTACAAGCCTAGCCATGTTAATCCTGAGTTACCTTAATTGCCCTGATCACCTGTATTGGGCCCTAGTCAGACACACTGACGCCCGCTCACCAGACTGAGTAAGGAGAAGGTCACAGTAAGCTGCCTGTCGGGCTAGAATCCGCCAAAAAAAAAAAAAAAAAAAAAAAAAAAAAAAAAAAAAAAAAAAAAAAAAAAAAAAAAAAAAAAAAAAAAAAAAAAAAAAAAAAAAAAAAAAAAAAAAAAAAAAAAAAAAAAAAAAAAAAAAAAAAAAAAAAAAAAAAAAAAAAAAAAAAAAAAAAAAAAAAAAAAAAAAAAAAAAAAAAAAAAAAAAAAAAAAAAAAAAAAAAAAAAAAAAAAAAAAAAAAAAAAAAAAAAAAAAAAAAAAAAAAAAAAAAAAAAAAAAAAAAAAAAAAAAAAAAAAAAAAAAAAAAAAAAAAAAAAAAAAAAAAAAAAAAAAAAAAAAAAAAAAAAAAAAAAAAAAAAAAAAAAAAAAAAAAAAAAAAAAAAAAAAAAAAAAAAAAAAAAAAAAAAAAAAAAAAAAAAAAAAAAAAAAAAAAAAAAAAAAAAAAAAAAAAAAAAAAAAAAAAAAAAAAAAATAAAAAAAAAAAAAAAAAAAAAAAAAAAAAAAAAAAAAAAAAAAAAAAAAAAAAAAAAAAAAAAAAAAAAAAAAAAAAAAAAAGAAAAAAAAAAAAAAAAAAAAAAAAAAAAAAAAAAAAAAAAAAAAAAAAAAAAAAAAAAAAAAAAAAAAAAAATTGTAAAAAAAAAAAAAAAAAAAAAAAAAAAAAAAAAAGTCATACCCTTCGAAAACAAGGTTACCCCTAGCTACCAAATAGGTGGCAATCCACTGAGCACAGAAGAAGTTATCAGGGACCTGGGGACCCAGGTTGATAGTAGTCTGTCATTCGACACCCATGTAGCTAAAGTAGTTAGGAAGACCTTCTACATTGCCCACCTTATCATGAAGGGATTCTCATCTAGATCAAGGGAGGTCATAGTCTCCCTATACTCATCACTCATCAGACCAATGATTGAGTACAATGCCCCATTCGAATGTATCTGACCCGACACTTGCAGCAGCTGGAGAGGCCACAAAAGTTCCTCACCAAAAGGATAAAGGGTCTCAAACATCTGTCCTATGCTGCCCGACTGAAAGAACTCCAGCTCTATTCAGTCGCTACCGCTTGCTCAGAGGTGACCTTTGCCTAACATACAAGGCCATGTCAAACCCAGATTTGATGAATATGCTTCACCTCAAAATCTAGATCCGCCAGAGCCACAAGGGCGGAGACTTAAACTCGACACGCTATTAATAGGACGTGCTGGAGGGATAGATTCATCACCCAAAGACTCCCTATGCTGTGGAATAAAATCCCAGTATATGTGAGGCAGAGCACCTCGCTGGCCTTGTTCAAGAGAAATCTTGACCAATGGATGGGAGATCACAGATATACCCCAGGGATTACCTCAGTGTCACTGCTCGACAGAGGCACAGCAAAATAATGGGTATAGTTCCCCATACTAAAGGGGTGGCGTAAGCCACAAAACCATGGGCTAGGCTTGTAAATGCCCTCGGGCAGATAGCCTAGTATGAACCTATGAACCTAACCTATGAACCTATGAACCTAAGTGAGCAGGTGTAAGAAATGAATGAAAGGTCATTTCTACAACCACTAAGTTGAGTGAGTTCAGGTTGGTGAACAAAGGTCAGAAGTGGGGCAGGGAGTTTGTGAACTGAATGAGTGTATGTGTTTATGATTAGGGTAAGGCAAGGGGATAGATTTAGTGTGTGTATGAGTGTGAGTGGTTTATGGTTAGGGTAAGGGTTTGGTTGGGCTATAGAATTAGTGTGTAGGAGTATGATTGTTCAATGTTAGATGTATGTGCGTGCGTGTGTGTGTGTGTGTGTGTGTGTGTGTGTGTATGTGTGTGTGTGCAGGCAAGGCATGCTGTGTGTGTGTGTGTGTGTGTGTGTGTGTGTGAAAGGTAAGTCTTGTTTAGAGACAGTGTTATGGAAAGAGCTTTTTAAGATAAGCTTCACATTAGAGTTAGGGGTAGGGTTAGAGTTAGGGATAGCACACATTAATAACCTTAGTAATACATGCTAACTTTAATTCTGCCCATGCTTCTAACCTTAGTAAAACATGCTAACCCTAAACCTGCCCATGCCCCTGACATTAAGTTTAGCTTTCCTTTAAAAAGCTCCTTCCATAATATTATCACCATTCAGCCAAATTATACTTCAGAAGTGCCATTCCTTTTTCAATGTAGTAAGTTCCTCTGGAATGGTGTGACTATAACGAAAGTTTAAAGTATTTTGGTCAATATTTTTTTGTGTCAGTCATGAAATGTTTTAACCATTCAGTATATACTCATATATATCTACAGCTATCAAGCCAGCTATATATAGATAGCTTGATAGATATAGATTTAGCTAGCTACCTATATATATATATATATATATATATATATATATATATATATATATATATATATATATATATATATATAATATATATATATATGTGTAGAAACATTTACTCACACACATTTAGTTTATTAAAACAAGCATAACACATAGAAAATAATCAGATCATAAAATAGATTTAATGTATATACATACAGTTTACGTAGGTTTGTGGATTCATAGGAAGTTACTAGTCTAACCGCCATAGAGCCATTACAAGCCTAGCCATGTTAATCCTGAGTTACCTTAATTGCCCTTGGTTATATCGGTGTGATTCACAGAGGCAGCCTATGATCAACATCAACTACCCCTGTCCATGAGGGACATGGATGCCACCCCCAGGGTGAATTTTCAGTTGCCCATCCATTTTTCGAAGTTACATATGAATAGGTTCAGAGGAGCACTGTTTTATATGAACTGGAAGTTTATTCCAGAGTTGCAGCAATCTTTGCGAGATATATCTGTCTGTCCAGTATGTTCTGTTTATGTCACAGGTTAGGTTACTATCCTTAGAGTGAGCAACTCTTGTTCTATTTGACTTGCAGATGTGTAGCATTTCCATTAGGGCAGCATAGGAGACTGCCCTGTAAGCAAGGCACAAATCACCTCTCAGCAACCTATAAGACACAGAGTACAGTGATAGAGCTTTCAGTCTATCCACCTAAGTCATGGTTTTGAGGCCCGGTATTTTCTTGGTGAGAACCCTCTGGGGTATCTCCAGCTGCTGCAGGTGTCTTGTGAGGTACATGCAAAAGGGAGCATTGTACTCTATTAATGGTCTGATGAGGGTCTAGCACAGTGGAGTTATAACATCCTTACACCTGGAAGTGATGCTCTTACCTATCAGATATGCAACATAGAAGGATTTCCTTACCACGGTGGAAACTTGGTGGTTGAAGTTCAGATTGCTATCAACCTGTGTTCCCAAATCTCACACCACTGGCTTTGAACTTGGGCGGGGGGGGGTGGGTGCTGTCAATAGTGTAATTGGCAGGGAATTCTTCTTTGGCAAAGCTGATAATAATGCACTTTTTTGCATTTAGTGTTAGTCTGTGGCTTTGGCACCAGTCACTTGTCTGTGCTAGCCCCTTCTGTAATATGTTAACATTGTTGGAGGACTCCGTGATTACACCTAATATGCAATCATCAGTGAACTTGGTAACCCAAAGGCTGTTTACTTAGCCTGGATTTCTGAGAAATAGATTCCAAACAGTAGAGGTCTCAGCACAGATCCATGTGGTATGCCACTGGTGACTGGTCTACTGGTAGAGGTGGAGTCACCAACTTTGACAGTATGTGTTCTGTTGGTGAACCAACTGGCTACCCATCTAGCGGTGTAAGGGTTAATCCCCAGCTGGGAAAGTTTCTCAATAATACCTGAGTGGGGGATTGTGTCAAAAGCCTTGGCTAGGTCAATATAGCTGGTACGCACTGTCTTTCCTTCATCCAGGGATTTGTTGACTTTCTCAAAGAGGTCTACTAGGTTTAACAAGCATGATTTACCCTCAACAAAGCCAACCTATGTTGTGTGTAGAGTTTGAAGGTCACCTATGTCCTCCTCGATAAGGTCCATCATTATTCTTTCCATTGCTCTGTAGATGAGGCTGGTTAGACTTATTGATCTAAAGTTCCCAGGATCAGTTGATGGCCCCCTTTGTGCAAGGGAATTACTGTTGCTGTTCACCACTCTGCTGGAAGAAAATCAGTTCTCAGGTTATGGCTAAAGAAGGTGCCAAATGGATCCACTAGGTCCTGTTTTAGATTGCTTAGTAAGCAACCTGGGATGTTATCTGGTCCCATTGAGGCTGTGATTTTGGCCTTGGAGATTGCAGATATGACCTGACCTCTAGAGATAATAGGTAGAGGACTGGTGTCAGGTATACTTTTGTGTATCTCCAGAAACTTGTAAATAATAAACCGACTCAGCTCCTCAGACACTGCAAACTTTAATAGAGCAAACGACCAAAAAAAACATGTAATAATACTATGCATATGAACAGATAACTTAGCGCTTTCACCCACATACATAGTCAGGCATCATCAGAGTAAAAAAACCCTTTCAACTTGCATTTAAAGCTGTTAATTGCAAACACAACCCTCTAGGCAATCCACCCCTACCAAAAAACAATTTGCGAATTAAAGTCACAGTAAAACATCACTCCTATGCTTATTGAAAAGCAGAGTTACTTATAACTAGAAAAAATGTTGTTTAACTTAAAACACAAACATTTAAAAAAAATCTGTATAAAAGTAATAAATACAAATAATAAATAAAAAAAAATAAAAATAGTAATAATAATTAACATTCTTTAAACAAATACAGATTTATACTTTAAAATACTAGAGACTGAGATGTGATCATTAATGCCTGGAGGTCTAGATGCATCCAGCCTCAACTGCCAGATGCACTCCCTCATCTCAAGTAAAACTATTAAATATTAAAGTTTGCAGTGTCTGAGGAGCTGAGCCGGTTTATTATTTACAAGTTTCTGGAGTTACATTGTGTTGGCTGGTAGTTTACTGTTCTTCCGACCAGCTTCTTTGATCCTGTTATCTTTGGTGGATGACATCTATGGAGCAGCTTATGCTGCAGTATGTTGAACTGACCAACAAATTAGTTAATTTATTTCAGGAGAAAGGCATGGTGGTCAGCGTTCCGAATAATATTCAAATGGAGGAATCATTGTTGACTGAATCACAGGTACAGCTGTTTACTCTCCACACACCCCCTTCTACTAGCAGTGGTGTAGCGGCGGTTAATACTTCAGTGAATCTGGTGAATAACAGGGGGTTGACAATCAACAACCAAGTCACCAGAACAAACTGCTGTTCACCTAAAAACTTTGATGCACTTCTTAGGGCTCCAGCTATGGATTGGAAGCCAGAAGCCGGACAGCAATTGGAACCGGGTACTTTAAAGGTACAATTAGGTCAATTTGAAAACAAATTGAGAAAGCTGAAAGCCCTACAAATGGATAATGTGTTCCTGGAGAAATCCCTTGAGCTCAAACAAGTTCCGAAGGGGCTCAGGTTATTTAAACTGCCAAGTGGATTTTGAAGTAGGCATGGATGGTTTCAAGGAACTACTGGCCTTCTATGACTGGACAGGTATGGAATTGATAAAAATCATTATTCGGAATAACATTAATAGATTAGAGACTTTAAAGGAAGAACTTGGTTTACTTAATACTAACATAACGAAAGATTTGCTTTTTGAGTTTAACAAAAACAAATATGACAACTTGTAAATAATAAACCGGCTCAGCTCCTCAGACAATGCAAACTTTAATAGAGCAAACGAGCAAAAAAAACACGTAATAATACTATACATATGAACAGATAACTTAGCACTTTCACCCACATACATAGTCAGGCATCATCAGAGTAAAAAAACCCTTTCAACTTACATTTAAAGCTATTAATTGCAAACACACCCCTCTAAGCAATCCACCCCTACCAAAAAACAATTTGTGAATTAAAGTCACAGTAAAACATCACTCCTATGCTTATTGAAAAGCAGAGTTACTTATAACTAGAAAAAATGTTGTTCAACTTAAAACACAAACATTTAAAAAAAATCTGTATAAAAGTAATAAATACAAATAATAAATAAAAAAATAATAAAAATAGTAATAATAATTAACATTCTTTAAACAAATGTAGATTTATACTTTAAAATACTAGAGACTGAGATGTGATCATTAATGCCTGGAGGTCTAGAGGCATCCAGCCTCAACTGCCAGATGCACTCCCTCATCTCAAGTAAAACTATTAAATATTAAAGTTTGCAGTGTCTGAGGAGCTGAGCCGGTTTATTATTTACAAGTTTCTGGAGTTACATTATGTTGGCTGGCAGTTTACTGTTCTTCCGACCAGCTTCTTTGATCCTGTTATCTTTGGTGGATGACATCTATGGAGCAGCTTATGCTGTGGTATGTTGAACTGACCAACAAATTAGTTCATTTATTTAAGGAGAAAGGCATGGCGGTCAACGTTCCGAATAATATTCAAATGGAGGAATCATTGTTGACTGAATCGCAGGTCCAGCTGTTTACTCTCCACAAACCCCCTTCTACTAGCAGTGGTGTAGCAGCGGTTAATACTTCAGTGAATCTGGTGAATAACAGGGGGTTGACAATCAACAACCAAGTCACCAGAACAAACTGCTGTTTGCCTAAAAACTTTGATGCACTTCTTAGGGTTCCAGCTATAGATTGGAAGCCAGAAGCCGGACAGCAATTGGAACCGGGTACTTTAAAGGTACAATTAGGTCAATTTGAAAACAAATTGAGAAAGCTGAAAGCCCTACAAATGGATACTGTTCCTGGAGAAATCCCTTTAGCTCAAACAAGTTCCGAAGGGGCTCAGGTTATTTAAACTGCCAAGTGTATTTTAAAGTAGGCTTGGATGGTTTCAAGGAACTACTGGCCTTCTATGACTGGACAGGTATGGAATTGATAAAAATCATTATTCGGAATAACATTACTAGATTAGAGACTTTAAAGGAAGAACTTGGTTTACTTAATACTAACATAACAAAAGATTTGCTTTTTGAGTTTAACAAAAACAAATATGACAACTTGTAAATAATAAACCGGCTCAGCTCCTCAGACAATGCAAACTTTAATAGAGCAAACGAACAAAAAAAAAACACGTAATAATACTATACATATGAACAGATAACTTAGCGCTTTCACCCACATACATAGTCAGGCATCATCAGAGTAAAAAAACCCTTTCAACTTACATTTAAAGCTATTAATTGCAAACACACCCCTCTAGGCAATCCACCCCTACCAAAAACAATTTGTGAATTAAAGTCACAGTAAAACATCACTCCTATGCTTATTGGAAAGCAGAGTTACTTATAACTAGAAAAAATGTTGTTCAACTTAAAACACAAACATTTAAAAAAAATCTGTATAAAAATAATAAATACAAATAATAAATAAAAAAATAATAAAAATAGTAATAATAATTAACATTCTTTAAATAAATGTAGATTTATACTTTAAAATACTAGAGACTGAGATGTGATCATTAATGCCTGGAGGTCTAGATGCATCCAGCCTCAACTGCCAGATGCACTCCCTCATCTCAAGTAAAACTATTAAATATTAAAGTTTGCAGTGTCTGAGGAGCTAAGCTGGTTTATTATTTACAAGTTTCTGGAGTTACATTATGTTGGCTGGTAGTTTACTGTTTTTCCGACCAGCTTCTTTGATCCTGTTATCTTTGGTGGATGACATCTATGGAGCAGCTTATGCTGTGGTATGTTGAACTGACCAACAAATTAGTTCATTTATTTAAGGAGAAAGGCATGGCGGTCAACGTTCCGAATAATATTCAAATGGAGGAATCATTGTTGACTGAATCGCAGGTCCAGCTGTTTACTCTCCACAAACCCCCTTCTACTAGCAGTGGTGTAGCAGCGGTTAATACTTCAGTGAATCTGGTGAATAACAGGGGGTTGACAATCAACAACCAAGTCACCAGAACAAACTGCTGTTCGCCTAAAAACTTTGATGCACTTCTTAGGGTTCCAGCTATGGATTGGAAGCCAGAAGCCGGACAGCAATTGGAACCGGGTACTTTAAAGGTACAATTAGGTCAATTTGAAAACAAATTGAGAAAGCTGAAAGCCCTACAAATGGATAATGTGTTCCTGGAGAAATCCCTTTAGCTCAAACAAGTTCAGAGGGGGCTCAGGTTATTTAAACTGCCGATGGGTTTTGAAGTAGGCATGGATGGATTCGAGGAACTACTGGCCTTCTATGACTGGACAGGTATGGAATTAATAAAAATCATTATTCGGAATAACATTAATAGATTAGAGACTTTAAAGGAAGAACTTGGTTTACTTAATACTAACATAACGAAAGATTTGCTTTTTGAGTTTAACAAAAACAAATATGACAAGATTATTTATGAAACAGAAAAGTTTGTGAAAAAAGGTCTCAAGACTAAAATGGTTTAACTCAAAAGGGATACTAGTGACTATGCTACTAATCAGGTATACATGCATTTTAAGGAATTTAAACCTGTAAATGGTAGTTCTAGTTTTTTGACTAATGGCAACACAGTGGGTAATTCCCGACAGGATATGCACAATGTCGGTGGGCAAATTGTTGATCAATTTGAGGATGATTCACTGACTGAGACTGATACATATCATGACAATGACGTTTTTTAGACCCTCACCCCATAAGGCTGAACGACCCGAGAGCGCAATCAGCAACAGGGGAGGGGCAGAGGGCAGAGACAATACAACAGCAAAAGGAGGTGGTCTCGGATGAACAACTGACCACCTTCAATAGTGACATTAATTCACATAATGAGGCTGTGTTACATCATGGTATTTTTTGTGACAACTTTAGTGACAATTTTTGTAACTTTTTTTGTGACAATCAAAGGCAACAATATTTTTCCTCTGTCTTAGAATCTGTTTCAGAAATTTCACCAGTAAATTGTTCACATTTGTTAAATAATAGTTTAGATAGTGTAACAGACACTGAGATTGAGGGGAATTATGCCACACAGATATTAGGGAGTGACTTATTTGATTTAACACAACAAACCATTGTGACACACTCTTGTAATTTGATTAAAGTTGACAATGTTAGTGTTTATAATTTCTCTAACTTAGAGTTAACGTATAACTATTTGTCTCTATTCAAGAAGGGGTTTACATTTGTTCCTTCTTTCAGAAATGAAATAGCTAAAGTACTGGTTAACTTCAAGATGTACACTAGACAGTTAAACCTGGAAGTATTTTTTTACAAAAAATCTAGTCCAACCATTGACAACATTATTGGACTAAAGTGGTCGAGTACCTTCATACCTCCTGCACACCCATGTATTCATATCTTTGAGAAGTTGTGTGAGGCACAGCTTAGAAGAATGTTAAGGGGACCAAGGAGGGAACAGGATAACCTAACACCTGGGGAGAGGTTTTGTCTTCAAGAACTAACTACTACTAATTTGTATATAGTCATGAAACCTGACAAAGGAGGAGGGGTGGTGATCATGTCTAACATTGACTACTCAAACAAAATGCACAGTCTTTTGAGTGATAAAAACACATATATTAGAGTATCTAGGAACGAAATGTGTATGGCATACACTAAAATTGATTGGTGTCTTTATGAGTGGTTAATGGAGGGGATTATTGATGTTAATGAATACCATTATTTGATGGTTGAATTGCCAGTGACCCCCTCCATTTTTGGAATTCCAGAAATTCACAAAAATCAGAATGACCCACCCTTTCACCCAATAGTGTCAGCAAAAGGCTCTAAAACAGAAGCAATGGCCTCCTACGTTGATTTTCATTGAAAAGTTATTGTTAAAGGTTTGCCACACATCCTGAGGGATTTGTGGCATTGCTTGGAGGTTATTAGACAAAACCAAACCTTTGAACCATTTTTGATGGTGACAATTGATGTTATAAACCTTTTTTCGATCATTCCTCAGGTACAAGGTCTGGAAATATTCAGTAGGAGTTTGGACAAATATAGTGGTTTTCATACTGTTAGACGTAGTGTGATAGTAGATCTTATGGAAATGGTTCTGTCAAACAATTTTGTTGGATTTGAAGGTGAACTATTTAGAAAAGTGGCAGGAGTGGCCATGGGTGCTGGGTGTGCACCAATCTATGCCAATTTGGTACTGGCGGAATGGGAGATGGAGAAAGTGTTCCCTACTGAGTATATGAAACAGGTAATGCTTTATCTGTGTTACCTTGATGATATACTAATTATTTGGACAGGGAGTAGGGATGAGATCCATACATTTGTTGATTTTCTTAACAACACCACCCCATTCTTAAAATTCACCTACACCATACGAGGTGAAACCTGCAATTATTTGGATATATTGTTATACAAAAACATGCATGATGTAAGTCTAAATTTGAGTATATATCGCAAGAAAACCTATTCTAATAGTTTCTTGCATTTTCAGAGTTGTCATCCCCACTATATCAAGAAGAATTTGGTCAAAGGCCAAATGGTTAGATTATCCAGGCTAATTAGTGAGGATGAACGGCTAAACATTGAGTTGACCAGATTAATTGTTATGTTTACAGAAAGGGGTTATCCACAAAATATTTTGTCTAGAGTTAGAAAAGAAATAGAAACTAAGAGAACTACATCCTTTAAACCTATTTTGCATGGGGGGTTTAATGAAGGAAATTCAAGAGGGGAATGAGTTAGCTTCAGAGTTCCATGCACAACACAAAAAACGGGCTATGATTTTGCCATATAATGGGCAGGCAGGACAAATTATTAAGGACACTTGGCAAAGTTCTTTTGATACTGATACTATAAGTATTATAGGTAACACCCCAACTTTTACACACAGTAGGGGTAGGAACCTTAAAGAACTGATGGAAGCTGAACCAAATGTTGAGACATACAAGAGCTCCAGAATGAGTAAATGTGGAGTTTGTAGTATATGTAAGTTTATCAACAATGGCCCTTATGTGGTGGTTCAAGGCTTCTAAAAAACTATTAGGTGTCCTGGATTCTGTAATTGTAATACTAAGATGGTAGTGTACCTTGCTACATGTTTGAGCTGTTCTACTTTCCATGTTGGGAAAACAACAAGAAAGTTAAGGCTCAGAATCCTGAAACACATAACAGATATCAGGAACAAAAGAACCAATAATGTTTTGTATATGCACAGTCTGAGTTGCCCTACTTTTAAGAGATTTCTGTTTTTTTTGTAATAGACAGAATTCCATTTAATGACAAGGGAGATGATTTAAAAGTTTTACTTGAGATGAGGGAGTGCATCTGGCAGTTGAGGCTGGATGCATCTAGACCTCCAGGCATTAATGATCACATCTCAGTCTCTAGTATTTTAAAGTATAAATCTACATTTGTTTAAAGAATGTTAATTATTATTACTATTTTTATTTATTATTTGTATTTATTACTTTTATACATATTTTTTAAAATGTTTGTGTTTTAAGTTGAACAACATTTTTTCTAGTTATAAGTAACTCTGCTTTTCAATAAGCATAGGAGTGATGTTTTACTGTGACTTTAATTCACAAATTGTTTTTTGGTAGGGGCGGATTGCCTAGAGGGGTGTGTTTGCAATTAATAGCTTTAAATGCAACAAAGTTGAAAGGGTTTTTTACTCTGATGATGCCTGACTATGTGGGTGAAAGCGCTAAGTTATCTGCTCATATGTATAGCATTATTATGTGTTTTTTTGCTCGTTTGCTCTATTAAAGTTTGCAATGTCTGAGGAGCTGAGCCAGTTTATTATTTACATGCTTTTGTGTATGGCTAGTAGGGTCAGGGGGTGAACTTTGCACCACCATGGTGGCTTATTTTATCAGGAGGACCTGGTTTTAAGCCGGTCAGGTACAGCCAAGTCTATACAGTTGGTTAAGTGTTTATACAGGGCATTTGTGTATACCTTTGCATATATGTCATTGTTATCTGTGACTACAGGCTTTTGAAACTTCTTATATCATTGCTTAGTAGGCTGTAGTTTGCTATGGAAACATTTTTTAGTTTTTTTTTTTTCCTGTGGGGGTGTTAGGTCCAATAGTTATGTCAAATGAGACTGAGTTACGGTTTGATCTTTCCAGGAAGGGCATTACATGAGAAAGTGCAGTGACCCCCCCCCCCATGTTGTTGAGCACTTGTTGGGGTACAGGCCATCTGTTCCAGAGCATTTGTATTGACAAAGTTCAAGAACCTCTGAGCAAGAATGCTTGTGCTTGTGTATGCCACCAAGTCAGTGGAAGGCTAGTTGAAATCTCCCATGACCAAGTTGTTTGGTTGTATGGCAAGGACCTCCAGCAAATCCAAGCAAGCAATGTGCCTTTCTTGGTTCATGTTGGGGGACCTATAGCTAGCAATGATGTGGTAGTGTATTTTGCCTGTAGTTAAGAGATATGGAGTAGTTCAAGAGAATCATACTGTTTGACCAGTCTTGAGATGTACTTGGCTTTAATGAAGATGCATACACCTCCACCTTTAATTCTTTCATACTCATTTTGAGGTCTGAACATGTGGAAGGCATTGTAGCCTTACAGGGCCAGGTAATCTCCATGGCTTTGAACCATGTCTCTGTGACTGCGCAGACATCAGCATTTTACAAGGTGAGGAGTGCTTCCAGGGAGTATAGTATCCTGTTAAGACTCCTAGCATTAAGCAGCAGAACCTTGAGCTTGTCTCAAGGAGATTTTGATATGTCAGAAATGTTGTTGTTTTTGACAATGCCTAAAAAAGGCAACTATGGGAAAGGCAAACACCTTTGCCCATATCCAAAAGCCTAGATGAGACAGGTGCAAACCATCTCTGGCAAAACAATGTGGCTTGTCTACCGTTTCTTTCCAGGCTGACAGATATGAATCCCCCTGGACTGACATCAGAAGCTAAGCCAATTGTTCAAATTGATCATTTTTTTTTTGTTTATAGTGTGACATCATCCTGGGTGAAGATAGAATGCTGCTTAGGGCTAGGATCATACCAGCCTGGGACACATAATTTGAAAGTTCAGTCATGTCCCTCTTCATATAGTCCAGAGACGTGCATCTCAAGTCATTCACTCGAGCACTGACTATGATAGAGTCATAGTGGTACTTGTTGTTAGGTGACTTGAGTGCATGCATGATTTGATGGATCCTGGCACCTGACAGGCAGCTGACTGTGATGTTCTCCTTGTCCAGCCTGGTGAGGAGGACATCTTTGTGTCTCACTATGGAGTCATCAATGATCAAAACATTAGATTTTGAGGTTTTTTGCCTTAGGAGCTTATTTGCTGATACTCTGGTGTGTGTATCATTATGTGTAGTGGTTTCTATTTGCATTGCAGTGTAGGCATGTGGTTTAAGTTTGGGAGATCTCTGATTTTTGGTAGGCTTCTAGTGAGTACCTCCACATATGTGGGTTTAAGCGTCATGTCCTTATTTTATGAGAGAGGATGGAGAGCATGTGCTACCAAACTGTTTGATGTCTGTTTTTTTGTTACGTGAAATAATTGATTCCGATTTCATAGTGTAATTACATCTCTCACATAAGGTATTTGTTTGTTTTAGGAGTAAGCGGTTGTCAGTATACATGAGACAGTTAGTACATTGCCTGAGGATGTCCATGTTATTCAGGCTGGACAGAGAGATAGAGAAACTGCCTGTCCATTATAGCAGGTTTTACACTATGTACTATTAGGGAAGGGAGTGGGCTAGTTAGACCAATTCTTGTGCTAAGACTAACAAAGGGTCTTATTCTATTGAAGGCTAAGGATGATAAGTGTGGCAACACTGCTCAGTGCAGAGCTGATTTGCTATACTGTAGCAGGGAAGATTGAGAGGGTTCTTCTGACAATTTTTCCCAGGAAAAAAATTGTTTGAAGGTGTTTAAGTCTATACAGGGCAACAGCTAACCCCCACTGTGTGGTGTGCAGCAATGCACAAATGCCAGGCTTAAATACAGTTGAAAATAAACAATTTTAAGCTAATCTTCCAATAGGAAAGCACACAATGAACCTTGTTCAGCTATCCCTAACTCATACAAGCCTGGATCTACACTATTTTGCCACGGTGATGCAGAGGAGTCATTCTTAATGTAAAATGGCTGGTTTAGTGCTGAAGTGTATCAATAACAGGCTAGATTCAGTAGATTTGAATCTAGACTATGTTAAAATCAAGTTCAGACAATGATGCAGTCGCAAACAGTAAAAAGCAGAAATAATGTAGCAATTAGATTAAATACAATTTAAAAAGTGCAGTGGAATCATACAATATACTTATTTTTTGTTTTTAGCCTTGGGCGCCATATTTGGTAAGATTGCATTACATTTCCATTGTGAGATGAGTCAGTGGAACTGGGATAAAATAAGTGTAGTCAGAGAGAAAATGGGATAGAGAATAAAATTAAGGATTTAACAACAGATAAGATGAATAGAAGTTAAAAGGAAGGTTATGTTATTAAAATATGACACACACATACATGCACAGCCATACTGATGCATTTATATATTCTTAATTTAAGTTTTTGTTTATTTATTTATTTTGCTAACAAGGATAGCGGACCCTTCTATTCTGGAACCATTTCAGTGACAGTTTGAGAAGAACAACACAATACTGGAAAAATAATTTAACAGAACAATAATGAGGAAAAAATACCTTTAAAATCACTAAGAGGTGTGTCTTCTTTCTTAGTGTGATAATGATTCTGCCAAGGGTGTAGCCTGTACCTTCTCACACCTCCTGTCTGAGATTGTCATAGACAAGATAGTATTCACTTTAGAGAGGAGTGGGTTGTATTCTAGTTGTCTGAAGTGCCCTCTTACCCTCAAGTGACTGTGATCACAATTGTCTAGTGGAGTGGCTCACTGCTGAGTGTGATATCACTGCAGTAACAATTAGCACCCAGACAAACAAGGTCATGCTTCTGTTGTAGAAAAGAATGGACTGCTGCTTGTAAGTGAGGGAGAACAACTATCTCATGCAGGGTCTTTAAAGATCTTTGAGCTATTTTCAAAAATGGAGATAGTGAGGATCAGGCAAGTGATCAACAGATGGATGCGACAGTGTTAGTACTGCAGAGATCGTACGCAATTATCAAGACAGAGAAGGAGAAGAGCATTTGAAATGAGTCCCAAGATAGAGCTTTCAGTGTATATGTCAGTCTTTTTTTCCCTTGTTTATCTCTGGTCATTAGCATTGAGTAGTGGCTAAAATAATGACCTCATGCATACAAGCTGAAAAAATTAGGTTCCTTCATGGAGTAAATGAGGTTAACTTCCATAACAGGGTGAGTAGCTTGGTATGTCATCAGGATTTCAGAGTGGAGTCAAAGATGGACACCTAATGTTGATGACCCCCTGGACACTTCCACAAGATATGTACCAGGAAAACAGCACACTGTAAGAAGGACCCAGGGCAGGTCCAGGACACAATTTAGTGAACTTATGGGATTCCACAGGAGGAACTGAAGACTTTCTAGGAATAGGAATATCTAATTTACCCTGCTCAGCTTACTCTCTCCATAATCTTCGCCAGGAGAAATGCTTAGAAAATGTATGAATTCATATTTGCTTTGAAAACCTTATCACATATGGCCCGTTTTCATCTGATTCATAAAGCAAGGTATAGTATAAACACTCTGTATGACAAAATATGCTGAATACATCAACGTAAAAAGTGCTAGGTGAGTTTATTTCAAATAATATGAATCAGCAAAATTTTTACTTTGTGTTAGTGTCCATCTCTTGACAGCTCATTATATGATTGGTAACCATGTTGAGAAAGGCAGCATGGAGTCTCTGACATTCACTAATTATGCTCCGTTCATAACAAAAACTAATAACTAGGACATGCAATGACTGAGGATTACCACTTAGTCAGTTTAGTTGTTGCTTATGAATTTTTCAGTGGATAGTTTATGCATCAAATATGATACGTAAGTTCATAGGTACAAGGCAATTGATAAGCAGACCATTACAAGTGTAGCCAAAAATGCATAATCGGCTATTTAAATATTCATGTTATGATACTGAAAGCACATTTCAATTAAGAAAATTAAGGTGAGACATAGGTACACAGCATAATGTTTGCACTGAACTGAGGTCATGGTGCATTTGCTAATTGCTACCACAAAGGACAAAAGTGCATGGCAGAGATACAGCTATGTGTTGCATTTTTTTAAGCAGAGATCTAAGGTGATGAAGGAATTCATGTCAACATACATTAGAAAGTAACAGCATAATACAATGTATGTGGTATTATTTACAAACAGGGAGAACAAATGATGGCACAACATGGCCCCTTAAATAAAACAGTAGAAACTAGATCAGGGTAAGACAGCATGGCTCTGAATTCAGCAAATCAAAGGTTAGGTTAGCTGAAAAGTCATTGTATCATTATTCTTATCAATTAAGACATACTGAGAATTGTTAGCTGATAGGAAATCACAATATGGTTGACTAGGACAAAGGTCTTGTTTATATCTAAAAACTGTGTATAAAGACACTGACATCTTCAGTTTTTTTTTTTTTTTTTTTTTTTTGTGGTGCTAGAATCTTTTTATAGAACTAGTTCATGTTGTGAATCTCATGTTGGTGGGTGGTTAATGATGACTGGATATGGAACCAATATGACACCTGAAAGGCAAAAAGTATGTTTTGCCCAGTATCAGTAAGTATCAGTAGGAACATTATTGGTCTGTAGTGTCACCACATCTGTGACCTGACGGAACAGCTTCAAACTTTAAGTGCCTAAGATTATGCAAATGAAGATTTTATAGTGTACTAGGATAACTATTCATATTTTTGGAAGCTTTTTTTTTTTTCTGCAAAACTAGCTTCCATAGTAATGCTTTATTTACATTTTCACATAAATTTCAGGCCATTGAGGGTGGCTATGAGCTAAATAAGAAATTTAGGGTCACATTATCTCATCTTTATTTTTCTAAGGATGCTTGGCTGTTGGCAGAGAGCTACGAAGGCACTATATAAAGCAGTTGTATGAAGCAGAGTACTTCTTAAAATAGCAACAGTTAAAATCATATATATAAATATTGCTTGGTTCTGACTCTAAGACAGTACTACTCATAGAATGTACTTTCTATAAATAAAGTACCTTAGGCTATTTTGTACCATTGTCTTTTATTTATTTTTATGTCTGTTTAATAAGAGTGGAAATGTTCCATAATATGAGAAATGAAAATTGCATTATAATAAATAATTGACGCCACAGCAATCTGGAATTCCAAATGCCTGACTTTTCAGTAGGGAAACAAACAGCTGGCGCAATAACTGTTATTGGATCAACATGTTTGTTACATTATAGTCTAGGCAAGATTTCCGGCTTCATAACTTCTTAATTAGTAGTTAATAAGACTTTGAGGATGGAAAACTTGTTTTTCAAAACTGACGAGGACAATCAGAGATCACACTGGACTTTTGGCATTCTGATGGGGGAATTAATATACAGAGAGGGCCTAATAAAAAGAAGGGAGTTTGTTTTGAAATGAAATCTGTGCAGCAAGACTGAAATCTTTTACTGGAGCTGTGATTTCCTTCCCTTGATAACAGCAGCATTAAAAAAATCTATATATAGCTAGTGGGAAAATAAAATAAGAAAAAATAAAATAATTGAAATAACACAAGTAACTGCAGCAGAAGAACCTGTCATTTCCTTACCCCCTCACTAATGGCAACTCTCAAGAAATAGAGGCATTTGAAATGACTTGTGCTCATTACAGGTATGTGTTTGTGTGTGTAACAGGAGTTGTCACTATTATTTAAGAATGTCTTCATTCATTTCATCAGAATAAAATGTCTGAGTTGGGCACAGTCAGTAAAGTTGTTGCAATTGCTGGAACCTATATATGTATGTGTGTGTGTGTGTGTGTGTGTGTGTGTGTGTGTGTGTGTGTGTGTGTGTGTGTGTGTGTTTGTGCCTGTGTACATCAGTGTATGTATCCATGTACACACGTGTATGTATGTTTCTGTGAATGCGTGTTTCATTGTATTCATGAGACTTTATGTGTGTGGGGTCTATATCATATAGTCAAAGCTTTAGGCAATCGAATACCTAAAGCTCGACACCTAAACAGAGAAAGCAGTAAACAGCGAAAGGGCACTTCCACAAATGTTTTCATAGGGAAAAAATGTTCTTTTCGATTATCTAAAGCTTTGATTATCTAATATAGACCCTGCATGTGTGTGTGTGTGTGTGTGTGTGTGTGTGTGTGTGTGTGATTCTGCCTGTGTGTAAGGTAGTGCATGTGTGTTTATTTCTGAATATGTACATATGTATGTGTACATGCTAATGCATGTGTGCATGTGTGTATGCATATGTCCACATGTGTGTGTGTGTGTGTGTGTGTGTGTGTGTGTGTGTGTGTGTGTGTGTGTGTGTGTGTGTGTGTGTGTATGTGCATGTTCTTTGTTTCTGTTCTTCTCCATGGTATATATTATACAGGATTTTATTAATTTGAGTTTATGACATTTGGATTTATAATTGTCAGAATGATTTCTTGAAAATGTTGACTTTCTTTATGAAAACACTTTTACATGCTTAGAATCAACTGTGATTGAACATGGAAATGTATTTTTTTGATTATTTGCAATGACTGGTTGACTAGTTAACTGAAATGTATATTTAAATGTGTTTGTGACTTGGTTGTTATTTATTATTTTTTATTTGGTGAACATATTATTTGACACTGCATATTCATAACTGTTCATTTGCCAAGGATTTTGGTTATAAGTTTTCACTCTTGGCTGGTACATGGTTGGTTATTTGTCACATCAACAGTGACATTCATCTAGAACCAAGGTTTACAGCACCAGGTGGTTAGCTCTGTCACAGTAGTTATTTCACACAACATACTCACATGCGCATTCTCACCTATGGCCAGTATAGAGTGTGCAGTCTACTTACTGTCTGTCTTTGGAATGTAGGAGGTAACTGAAGCACCCAGAGGGACCAACAAGAACACAGGCAGGACATGCAGACACTGCACAGAAGGCAACCCATCTGAGAATAAAACTGGGGAACCTCTTGCTGTGAGGTGACAATGGTATCTGCTGTGCCACTGTGCTGCCCCAAATTTAGACTGTTAAATTATGATGCATTAATACCTCTATGCTTTGTTTTGTTTATTGAGCTTTCATTGTGTATAACATAGCTAGTATTGGCTGTTCTTTCTAGTGTTTGAGCATGCCTGTGAGTGATAGCTTATTTGTGTGTGTGTGTGTGTGTGTGTGTGTGTGTGTGTGTGTGTGTGTGTGTGTGTGTGTGTGTGTGTGTGTGTGTGTGCGTGTGTGTGTGTGAGAGTGTGTGTGTTGTGTTGAGTAATGATTGCTAAAAAATTGTACTTTCCTACTGTCCATCTATGAGAGGGATAAGAAGTGAATCAACTGTTGTATGATGAGCATCTGTTGATGATATAGTGGGATAAACCTGACTACAGCACGGGACACATGAGTTTGATTCTTGGCTCAGGCATTTGCTGTTGTAGTCAGTGAGCATTGTCACATTCTGGATGAGGTAGGTGGTGTGCATCAGTCCACACTACTACATTGTTCTGTCTGGTGGAGACCAGGAGGACAATAGGGCTGAGTATTGCCCTGAAGTAGGTAGGATTTCCTACTGACATCAAGCAGGGTAGGGCTGATGACCACTGTATCTCCCACCTTCAACTACCACTGATATGTGGAAGAAGAGAATAATTCAGTAAAAACACACTGCAGTTAGGGTTGTCAACTGTCCAGAATTTTTCTGGCCAGTCGAGTATTAAGGGACACTGTCACTGTTTCACTGAAGAACACAACAATATGTTTGATTGAGCACAGTATATTTTACAACAATCCCCTCAAGGGAAGGTTAATGCACACTTCTGTTCTGCACACATGCTGCTTTCACATGCAGAATTGTTGACATGAAAAGTTGGCAATCATAACTGCAGGACTAGTATTATGATGCACTAGGTAAGATGATCGACTCAGCAGCCCTGAAAACTTGTTGTGATTCCTCTGGCATAGTACAATCGAATACTAGAGGCAGCAGGTCTTTGACATGGTCTGTAGTAAGGTAATTTTCCTGCAGTAGTGAAATTGGAAATCATACAGCAATTATAACAGGTCTATATTATATGCTCAAAGAAACTTTTCTTCGAACATATAATCATTGACACATAAAGAGCGAATGCTCTAAAGCATGAATGGCCACGTCCGTGAATTTTTTCTCAGAAAAAATTCACTGGGCTGTACACAAAAAACAAAAACTACACCTCCTATAACTAAAAATACCAAGTCCGAGATCAGTCTACAATGGGAAAAAGGGCAATTCCTGATAACGACCAACTGAATTTTTTCCCTGAGGAAAAAATATGCGGACGTGGCCGTTCACGTTTTAGAGTGTTCGCTCTTTATGTGTCAATTATTATATGTTTGAAGAAAAGTCTCTTTGAGCATATGATATACACCCGATTATAACATAGTAGATGAAGCAACATCATGGTCATGGCTATGCATCTTAGGAGTTAGTATATTTTGTTTAGAGGAGAGTGAAGACATTGCCACTAGTTGGGGGAGGAAGGATGTGTAACCCTATGTGGAAACCAATTAGTTGTTATTTTAATTAAATTAAAATTGAGGTCTCTTTTCATTTCCCATAGCATTTTATGCCAGTTTTATCATATTATTATGTGCATTTCATTCATAGTATCATCTTATTGATAACACTTTTCTGAATTACATGTTACAGTTCAGTATACAAAAACAGGTCAGCATCATAACAAAAGTATTATTTGTATTTTGCATATCATGTATAACCATTTTACAGTGACTATTTTATTAGGTTTGCAATCTGCAATTTTCTTCAAGAAGTAAATGCAAATAAGTTAGCATTTTGGTGTTTGTATTTCTAAAACCATTTTACAGTGACCATTTTATTAGGCTTGCAATCTTCAATTTTATTCAAGAAGTACATGCAGAATAAGTTAGCATTTTGGTATTTGTATTTCTAAAAGTATATATCTGACTATAGGATAGCACCCAAGGAAAGATTGTAAACAAAATAAAGCAGATGTTGTCCTATTCAACATAAATTATAAAAGTTTTAACAAGGGAAGAAGTGAATAACTACAACAAAGGCAGCCTGAACTCAGTCACTAGAAAGCCACAGAACTGCTTATAAAGAAAATAGTTACTTATCACACTGTGACTAGTGCGAACCAAGACACATGACACCCACAGAACAGGCAAGTTGTGCCAGAAAAATCTCTTAAGTTTTCTTTGGTGAGTAAGTAAAATGAAAAGCAAGGGAGACACGGACTGTAAATCTTGTCAGTCTAGATTGTAGTTAGTGAAAAGTTTGAAATGTAGTCAAATTAACCTTTGAGAAGGCTCCCAGGGTAGTGTCCTGTATTAAAAATCAGCTGGGATAACCAGATGTAAAAATCATACTAGTACATGAAATCTATAGCAAAGATGGAAGAGATTACGACTGACAAGCTACAGTGTTAAGTTCTTTTTGTCACTGATTCACTGCAAGTGACGTGAAGAGGGAATGGAGGTAGACTATGGATGTTTGTAGCTGTCAGTATCATAGACAACCAATATATTATAGAAGCTGTAAAGACTGAACAAAAATAGGCTTGGCAAATTTTGATGCATATTCAATTCTGTGGAAATCAGAATCTAAGCAAAAAAGCTGAAGATAATACCCAGGATTCAACAAAGTTCCATGCAAGAATAAACAATTCTTGCATGGAAAATGATCGTGTCCATGCAGCACAGCAGCATGCCTTGCATATTCATGAAGGCATGCTGCTGTACTCTTTACAATGACTATGAGTGCAGGGGGCATGTCCAAGCAATGCATGGACACTAAACACAAGCCCTGCGCTCAGAAAGTGCCGTACGGCATTGTCTAAGCTGTACTGGCATAATATAAGAGCTTAGCTCTAATATTAATTCAGTATCTCAATGTCTGCAGACATTGAAATGTAAAAGAGATCATTTCAGTATCCACGGACACTGAAATAAAAATGGCAAGAGGAATCCAATACACATAGCTGGCCTTAGGCATAGGCCTAGGCAGCAGCCTAGGTTGCCACTCTAGTTGGGGTGCTTTTCCAGTATTTATTTTGTGTAGGTAGACCAGGATGGTGGCAGCTGGTGGTGTGGTGGGGTGCCGTGGAGCTCTTTTGCCTAGGGCAGCAGTTGACCTAAGGCTGTTCCTGCCAATACAGGGGGTGTGTCACAGCTTCTGTGACACAACCCCTGTATTGCTAAAACACCATACGGCACTTCTGCACACTGCAGAAGCAGGAAATCTGTGCAAATGCACACATACATAACCCTCAATCGTGCAGATTTCCACAGAATGTCCCAAATGTATGCCTCATATTTTTGGTCCAATCTACATAAAATATGGGTGTCAGGCAAACTAGTGGAAAATCAAGAAAGACTGCAGTTGGCAGATATTGAGAGACATTTGAGTGTCAGATATTATACCCTTCAGAAAAGTCATGCCAATGCAAAGCCTGTTATTCTATCAACTTTCTAAACTGGCAAGAGCAATATCTAAAATCTGTCCCTATTTGTCCCCCATCATGTCACGCTTTGTCCAGATGTCCTACCCTAAGAGGCAAAAAGTAATGTGCATACTAAAGGAAAATAAAGATAGAACACAATTGCAGCACTTTTTTATGTTCCCAATAGAGTTTAAACATAGCTGTGTGGGTGTGTGCACTGTGCAGCAATGCATAGCAGAGAGTAAACATCTAAAGGAGCTAAATAGAAATATACAACCAAAACAGTCAAAGCAGAATAGTGTAGTGATTAGAGCTTTCACATAATATGCAAGCTTTCATGGTTTTAGCCCCAATGCAGTACATTCATTTTCATATGTGAAACAGGAGTAAAATATATTTTTTTAATTTTTATTTTTTTTAAATTGTATAATATGTTGGAGCTTTTCTTCCCGGGCCGGGCTCTTCAGCTCAGCCGGACAATCCCGGTCAAAAAATGTAAAATAAAATGAATAAATAAATAAAATAAAATTTATAAATATGTAGGGAATGATATGTATTTGTTGACCAAGGTAGTACAGCAGGTCCAAATGTGAAGTGTCAGTGTTGTGCAGATGTGAAACCCACATATAAACACAAGTGTCCCATACAGTATAGCCACAAAAAATGTAATGCAGTGAAAGCACATAGGGAGATGTCATGGAAGGAAAACATACATATCATAAGATAGCATTAAGAAGGAATTGATCTCACGATCCTGATAGTCCATAACATGAAAGCTGAACATCGCTTAATTATGTTCAGCTATGCTTACCCAAAGTAAACAGCACTTAAACTGTTAAGTTTACCAATAATTAGTGTAGCTAAGTGGATTTGCACACTGCACAAAAGCCAAAAAGACAAACAACAAACATCATTCAGTACAGGTATAGAATAGTAGGGAACAAACACTGTGGAATCAGTCATGTTTAGTATGTATAAATATACACTTATAGATTTGTATGGAGACAGATAAATATGAAAAAGTATATACATCAGATATATCAAAATATACATATGAAACATATACATATAGAATATATACAAATATATTTTCATAGAACCATAGATGTAGATATATAAAAAAGAATTATGCACATATATACATATATATAAATATAAAAAAAAAAAAAAAAAAAAAAAATATATATATATATATATATATATATATATATATATATATATACATACAGAGAGATATAGATATGAATATATATATATATATATATATAGATATATATATATATATATATATATATATATATATATATATATATATACACACACACACACACACACATACATACATATATATATATATATATATATATATATATATATATATATATATATATATATATAGAGAGAGATAGAGAGAGAGAGAGAGAGAGAGCTATATGTTCGTAACATGTAGCGCAGTCATACCTCAGCACCATACCTCTCCAACTCTTATTGCAAGAATGCTGGACAAAGGCTGTCAAAATAGGCAATGGGCCAAGATTAGGGACATAATGTAAGTACTGCAGTTATAAATGTAGAATTTTGCAACAGTAACAGGGTTTGTGTCAGCATACATGTGCAGAAGGATGTGAGTTCTGAAAGTGAAGTGAAAATAATATGATTCTGTGGAACAGACCAGAAATATGAGCAATAAACAAGTACAGTCTGAAACAATCTGACCAGTCAAGAGGTATGCTCTGAACCCCTTAGTGCAACAAATCTGGACCAAACCTGACAAGGGGGGGGGTTAAAGTCATGGAAATGGGGATATATCTCAAATACTGGAGTAGATAAGCTGACACAGTTGATGCAGTAACACCCTCCTGTCTATTCTAACATATATTGACTGGAATAGCACATGTCCAAAACCTAATTACTTCCCACTAGTTAGTGACTTAAATCTTCACATCACCCCACTGATGAGTCAGAAATACACAACACTTATGGGGGCCAAGCAACAGTACATCAGACAAATAGCTGGACATAACATCACATTAGGGAAACTACACTGAGCTGCTAATCATGTCACCTAACAATGTACACACTATAGTCAGACTAACACAACACTAACCCACATCTGCTATGGGGAACAACACATGTATTTGCAAATATATCAGGCACTACAGGGATGTAACAGCACTGAAAAACAGACACCAGTGTAAAAGTGCATATCCACAACCATTCTCACCACAGTCACAGTGGCATACTGGTAAGCCAAATTAACAGTAGAGTATAATGACTATGTGAACAAAACCATCAGCATGTTTCCCACTCACACACTACCTCTACATATATTGGACCAATTCACAGTTTAGTATGATGTCCATCTGTAGTATGGGACATGTCTCTGTCTGCCCCTACAAACATATACAGCTGATAAAGCACCAGAAACTGGGACAGCATGCAAAGTCAGATAGATAAGGGCCCACAAGACATACATCTACTTCCTCACTACACAGGCAAAATAACATATTCACACTACACTGCTACACAATCCTGACAGTCTGTCAACAAATTGCAGAAATACACAGACCTCCCAACTGTATAGAGTTACACAGAATGTCCAGGCTTTGTCTTCATGTATATGGCCTCTCACACATAAATTGTCTGGCAGTCTGATACATCACTGAGACAATATCAGGAATTTAGTCACTAAATAATGCAATACCATTACATTTCCACCTCCATTACATCAGGACAAAGATTGACATACTTGGAGGACAGAGGCCCAAACATAGGGGGAGTATTGACATATTGCTGTCATAAACTGACAAAGTAGCTGGTTTAACAGGGTTTGTTGTAACATATCTGTTCTGATGGATATGAAATCAGAAACAGAAATGGATGCTACCATTCACTGACTGCAAGCCTCAGAGTATGCTGCTAATTTTCCAAAGACTAAACTTGTGTGATTAACATACCAAACATAAGTGTCCAAACTCTGGCAGTTTGTGAATAGTCCTACAGTTGTGAGTTATGTTAACCACATAAAACTGTCAGACTTAAACTCACGCAGAAAAGCCATGTCCACACAAACCCTGTCATACTACCATTAATTCAACTTTATAACAGCAATACTTACATTCTGTCCCTGTGTCTGGCACATTCTCCCCATGTTTGTTGGGCTGTCTCCACAGTCTTTGCTGTAAGAGGTATTTCCAAACAACCTCTGTGATGCTGTTATTGACACACCTCCATGAAGTTCACCTAACAGGCAAAGTAAAGGGCCAACTCCCACATGTAGTACTCAATTATAGGAGTGTGTCCCCATGCTATTGGCTATAGGAATGATACCACAGCTGTTTTGCATGCAGTTAGCAAGCAGGAGACTGCAACTGGCATACAGACTACCAGCTGGTCATGAGCATTACCTACAAAAGACTAGCTGCTGCCTATGCAAAACAGATGTATACCCTACATCTGGGAGAGACAGAGAGAGAGAGAGAAAGACAGAGAGAGATAGAGACAGGCAGATACATCGGGATCCACATCCAGATTCAGATCCAGATCTAGCTAGCTAGCCAGGCAGCCAGCTAGCCATCTATCCATCCACACCTTTAAAAAAAAAGGTAGGTCAAACAAGGAAGCATGCAATGGAGTATAATAGGGGTATGTACTATTGGTAAATATGAAGTTCAACAAATATGTCTCCACAACACCTGCTGTACTGATATATTGATAATCATAAACTATGGCCATAGCATCTGCAACTTTCTGCAGTGACACAGATAACAGCTCGGGCCCCTGAGCCACCCCAGGAAAGGATGACTCACATATGACTATTACTGGAGTGTGTGTGGAACAATGCTGACTGTGACATTTCTAGACCAGCTATTGGGATGTTGTAGATATCCATATAGTAATTGTGAATACAAATATGATATATATGCTTGTCTCAGAAATGTGAGGGACCTATACAGGGTATTTGCATAGTGACATACTGTCACAGCTGTGTGTGTTGAACTGCAAGTGATATACTGAACTCACACCATTCAACTGTCCAGTGTTATGCACACTGACCATATGTGTGCCTCATAATTATACTCATTTACTCAAAGAGTTGTGTTATGTCTGGCAAATAACTGACAACCTGTGAACGCTG
Source organism: Protopterus annectens (assembly GCF_019279795.1). NCBI lineage: Eukaryota > Metazoa > Chordata > Ceratodontiformes > Protopteridae > Protopterus > Protopterus annectens. The sequence goes on along the minus strand of NC_056741.1, from coordinate 657,595,845 downwards.
ACATTACAACATTACATCTCCTACTCTTTCTTTTGTCTGTTCACATCAGAGATTGCCACAGCAAATGATCTGTCTCCATGTCTTCCTGTCCTCTGCATCTTGCTCTGTCCCACCAACCACCTGCATGTCTGCTATCAACACATCCATACACCTTATCCTAGGCCTTCCTCTTTTCCTCTTACCTGGCAGCCTCATCCTTTCACAAATAGCATACCTACTCATCACATGTCCAAACCAACATAATCCCGCCACTCTGTGGCTTTGTCCCCAACCCATCCAACCTGGGCTGAACCCCCTAACATACAAGTTCCTAATCCTGTCCACCTTTGTCACACACAGTGCAAATCTTAATGCCATTAACTCTGCTGCATCCAGCTCTGGCTCTTGCCTTTTTTTGTCAGTGCCACTGTCTACAACCCATATGACATAGCTGGTCTCAATACCCTCTTGTAGACCTTCTCTGTCACTCTTAATGGTACCTGTCTGTCACAAATCATTCCTGACACTCCTCTCCACCATCCAAAATCTGCCTGTACTCTCTTCTTTACCTGCCCCCACACTCCACATTACTCTGAACTGGTTTTCCCAAGTATGTAAACTTATCCACCTTTGCAAACTGTACCCCCTGCATCCTCATGATTCCTCTATCCTCCCTCCAATTCACAGACATATATTATGTCTTAGTCCTGCTGACCATCATTCCCCCCTCTCTAGACCATAACTCCACCTTTCCAGGGTCTCCTCAACTTGTCCCCTACTCGCACACAAGAACACAATGTCATCTAGAAACAGCACAGTCAACAGGAGCCCCTGTTTGACCATGTATGTCAACCTGTCTCTCACCACTGCAAATAGGAAAGGACTCAGAGCTGATCCCTGATGTACTCCCACCTCCACCTTAAATGCACCTGTCATTCCCAATGCAGAACTCACTGCTGTTACACTAGCCTTTTACATATCCTGTAGCATTCTTATGGATTCCTCTGCCACTCCTGACCTCCCCATACAATACCACAACTCCTCTCTAGGCATCCTGTCATATGCTGTCTCTAAGTACTCAAAGACACAATGCAGCTAATTCTGACATTCTCTGTATGTCTCCATCAACACTCTCAGAGCACACATCGCATCTGTACTGATCTTTCCTGGCATGAAACCATACTGCTATTCAGTAATCCTCACCATCCTTTTTAACCTAGCTTCCACTACCCTTTACCATTACCTCATGTTGTGACACATCAGTAATATCCCTCTGTAGTTACTACAGCTTTGCACACCACCATTATTCTCATAATCAGTACCAAAACACATTGTCTCCACTCCTCATGCATCCTCTCACTTTCCAAGATTACAGTAAGCAATCTGGTTGAAAAGTCCACTGCCATTTCTCTGAAACACCATCCTTGCATCCACAGGTATGTCATCTGGACCAACAGCCTTTCCATTCTTAAACCTCTTCATAGCTATCCTTACTTCCTCCTTGATAATCTGTTGCACTTCCTGATTCGCCATACCTACATCATCCAAACTCATCTATCTCTCACATCCTCCTCATGCAACAACCCACCAAAGTACTGTTTCCATCTGCTGTACACAATCTCCTCACTTGGGAGTATTTTCCCCCATTATCCTTTATCACCCTTATTTGCTGCACATCATTCCTAGCTATGTGCCTCTTTCTAGCCCATTGGTACAGTTCCTATTCACCATCCTTGGTGTCCAACATTACATACAATAATTAAGACACCCCATCCTAAGCCTTTGCCACCAATCTCTTTGCCAAGCATCCATCCCCTTAAACTCTTGTCTACTGTCTTCATCTGTCTGCCAATCCCACTTCTCCTTCAACAACCTCTTTCTCTGTATACTCCCCTGTACTTACTCATCACACCAGCAGGTCTCCTTGTCCTCCTTCCTCTGTCCAGATGTCACACTAAGCCCAGTTCCACTCATCTCCCTTACTAGCTTGGATATATTTAATCAAATATGTTGTAACTCTTCACTGCCACCCACTGCCTGTTGTAACTCTTCCCTGAACTCAACCTCACAATCACCTTTGTCAGTACCCACCATTTGATCTGTGGTGCTACCCTCACACTCCTTCCCCTCCTCTTGAGCACCAACAACATCCCACAGGCCAACAGTCCATGCTGCTTAACTACACTTTCCCCTGTCACCAGTTTACAGTTTCAAATCCCCTTCAAACAGGCCCACCTGCATAGGGGATAATCCCTGTGTGTATCCTCCTCCACTCTTGTATGTTACCCTATGCCCCTGGTCTTGTAAACATATGTATTCACCACAGCCATATCCAAACTCTTTTGCAAACTCCTAACACCATCTCACCTTCTGCATTCTTTTGCTTAACACCATACCTGCCCATCACTTCTGCCTACTTGAACATAAAATTAGCAAGTCCCTTGGGGACTGATAACATTCCTGTCTGCATCCTACAAGAACCAAAACATATGCTTCCAGCTCCACTACACACTGTATGCAAGACAAGCCAGAGCAGCATTGACATCCCATCTGCAAGGAACATGGACACTGTTACCACTCTACACAAATGTGAATGGTTGTTTATGAAATGTACTGGCCCTCAATGGGGGGAACATGATACAACAGGACCAGGAGTACAATGCATGTTCACACAGTGATACTGGGTATGGGGTATGATGTGTTTCCATGTAGTGGCTACTGATACTCATTAGTCATGTGCTGTTTCTGTAAAGAACTCTGGGCAATGTCTGTGGTCCTGTGATGTGTTTCCCTGTTTATATCTTCCAGGCATCAAGCAACGCCAGCCACCCTATTCAGAACAGGAGACTGCAGCCATAACTGAGGCCATCCTGCAGAACTATGACATCCTCTTCAGTCGGGGTCACCAACATCAGCAGGAGACGACTGCCTTTGGGATGATTTAATCCAAAGAGTCAATACCTTGGGCCACCATGGATGCATGAATGATCAGGTCAGGCACAAAGCGACTGACCTGATTTGGTTTGCCCGGCAAAGGGCTGCTGCCATAGTGAGGTACCATGGCACTACGGGTGGAGGGGGGGCAGCCAGGCAGGGCTCACGTATGGCAATGGAGGAGCTCCTAGCCAACCTTGGGATAGCCCCCACATGACCATCTACACAGGAAATATCAGTCGTGGAGGTGGGTGGCACCCAGGCAAAAGGCGAGGAACATTCAGGCAAGGAAATCATGCACATCAATGTACTGAGGTACTATTACATCTGTGTTCTATACAGTCTTTAGATGCATATGTCAGTGCAGAATAGAATACTGGGTGAGGTTTACTAATACACACAAGTGCACATCTATGATGAAGGACAGTGAATTGTGTAATATCATGTATTATGTACCTGTGCATAAATGTAGCATTAATCTTGTACCAATGCCTATTGTGAATCTGCTGAAAATACCTCTCCCTCCCTACTAACAAGGTCCCTCTCATCTACACGTGGTACAGCAGCCTGAAGCCGAGGGGTATGAGATTTTACTGTTGTGGCTCACTACTACCCCAGGCATGTCAAGGTCATGCATGTGACCATGCACACAACTGTTGCACTCAACAGCCATTTGCCAATATCTGCATGATCACTTGTGGTGGGGTTCACTGCATAATACCACTGTGGATATCACAGGGGCCTATTTGCATGATATGTCACATATCTGGAGCATAACTCACAAACCTGTCATTGCAAGGCATCTGGATAAAGATTGCCAAAATGTGGGGATAAAGGGCAAAGAGTTGGGACATATTGTATATGTTAGTGTTATACAGTGCATATAAAAGGTGTACACACCTGTTAGAATGTCAGGTTTTTGTTATATAGGACAATGTGAGCACAATACACAATGCCGAATCCATCTAACCTTTCACGTGACCTATAATCTGTACAATACAATTGTGAAATAAACAAATCTGTTAGGGGAACAAGTATATAACATAAAAATTGTCCAATAAGCTAAATGCTGTGATGAGATCAACAAGTGCTTTACCAAAGTATCAGTTTATGGGTGTGCACCCCCAATGCAACCCAGCTATTGTACTGATATAATTTACGATATATTACTCCTACCTGATGTGTATGTTCTTCACTTGGAGTGCACAAGTTCTATGTCATATGAAATGGTGGAAATGTTATGGCAGTATCACTGGTGTCTCATGTAATCGGTCACATAATCCTTGCATGTTAAAAAGGGGTTGTACGCTTAATGTGAAAACAAGGGTGGTTACGCAAACAACTTCCTTCTAAGCTTGTAAGCTTCCCCATTAAGTTCCTACTGCAGCTGTTTCTGCAGTATCATGTTGTGTAGCATGGCACATACTATGAACATGTGTGCACATGTAGCTGTAGCATACTGCAAGGCTCCACCAGATATGTCAAGGCAGTGGAACCATGACTGGAGCATCCAAAACACATCTCTATAATAATCCCTGTTTGTGTGTGTGCCTCATTATGACATTCTTGTGTGGGTGTGTGTGCATTTCTGATGGGAGTCATCAGCCACAATTCCAGTGCATAGCCAGCATGCTCCACCAGATGGCCATACAGGATGTTCCCACTGGCAAATGCCTGGTACAGCTGTGAGACATGCCAGATGTGGGAGTCATAGTAGCTTCCAGGACTGCCAGCACAAACATTCATGATAATGCCCTGGGCATTGCACACAACCTGGCAGTTTATGGAGTGGAACCCCTTGCAGTTTACGTAGACTCTACACCGTTCACCGGGTGGTGCTTTGATGTGGATATGCGTGCAGTCTATGGCACCCCGTACCTCTGGGTAGTCTGCTACATGGTGGAAGAGACACATAATGCTAGCCCTCTCCTCATTGTTGGTGGGGATCTGAACATGCTCAGTGGCATGTGGTCACATGGCATCCAGGAACTGGTAGAGTATCCTGGATGTGGATGCCTGTGAGACCCAAATGATATCCCCAGTAGGCCTTTGGAAGGAACTTGTAGCTAGTATTCTTAAGGCTATACATACCTTGGTATCCACTCATATGGGTTCCCATCTGTTGGTTCTGGGTGTGAGGTGAGGCTGGCACAGCTCAATGATTTGCTGAAGCAGGTCCCTGTCCACCCTGTAGCACTATCTCCAGATCATGTACCCTCTGGTAGGTTACCCTGGGCCTGAGCACTCTTTTCCTCCTCCTCATAAGCCTGGAGCGGTTGTCAGCATTATCCTCTTCACCACCCTCAGTCTCTAGCACATATTGATGGAGTAAAGCAGCAGGAGCCTCTAACATTTTTAGTTGTTTTGCTAGTTAAAAATCTCCCATCTGTGTACACCGGTGGTGTAGAGTTTGTGGGAAAAACTAGACTGAAAGGTGTTTGCATAGTTTATAGTGGTGTGCTAGAGCTGCTGGCTGTGTAATTGGCTGACTATAATACATTTCACCTGCCAGCTATATTACTTGCATTTAACTGGCTGTATTCTGCTATTTCCCTTTTATTTTTTCTTGTTCCAGTTGCCATTTCCTTTTTTTTTTTTTTCTCTCTTTTTTTTTTTTTTTTTTTATTAAGTCCCGGTGTGCACCACGCACACCCATTTAGGCAAGGTAAATATGGCTATACAGCCTCGGACACTTCCTTGCTTACATGTAGAAAGTACTGCCATTTTATGTTTTTTTTTTTTTGGTTTAGGACCCGGTGTGCGCTGCATATGTCCATTTAGGCAATGTAAACAGAGGTATACAGCCTCAGACACATCCCCTTGCTTAGCTGTGCTTACCTAATCGCAATCACGGGCTGCGGAGCTCCAATGTGCTTACAATAAGCAAGACACACCCCCTTTTCATGTTTGTTGTTCCTCCTGCCTATACGATCGTCTTAGAGAACCTACACGGTTAGGTGCAGGTTTTGGACTTAGAACATTTTGTGAGTTAGTAATTTCCCCCTATTTGCATACCCCACCACCTTAGTCCATAGTTGCTGCAGTAAAATGGACCCTTTCCCATTGACAACCACTGTTCCCTGGTATTGTTTTCATTCTGCATGCCATACACTATAATGGCAAAATACAGATTTCCCTTAGGACTGGGTTTTCTCATTTTTTTTTATTTTCAGCACGAGACTGTTTGCACTTAGCTGCTCTATGCTTAAACAGCCGAGATCAGCCCAAAAAATAAATTAGATTTTTATAAAAATTAAACAGTTAACTGAATACATTTTTGCACTGACACTGTTCTTGCATGGAGACCTGGCAGCTTACTGAATCACTAAATAACCTCATATGCATGGTTTTCACAAGCAAATGAGGTAATTAGCATGCTGCACAGTTTTCAATGCAAGAACAGTGTACAGAGGCTCATGCATGCTAATTCAGTGGTTTACTGAATCGCTCAGTTGTCTTTTTCTGTGCAAAAGCAGCTACCCTGTTCTTGCATGGAAAAATGACTTTATTGAATCCCGGGAATGTATCTCAACAATAATATGCACAGGAATACACAACATAGCTGATTTAAAAGTAAGGCAGTCTAAGCAGACTGAATGTTAAACTGGAAAGGGAGAATTCTAAAATGCACAGGGAGATAGAGAAAGAGAAAATGAATGAAAAAATAAATAAATAAAGTGACATAATAATCCTTACTGTACTAACAAAAGAACTATGTTTGCAGTACTTACATGGTACTGGAAAACTTCAGCCCTTCAAAAGTAACAATGGAAATATGGCTTTTTAAAGCCAGTATCACAAATAGTGCATACTCTATAAGAGAAGCAGATGTGAGGAGTTCTAATGTGGATGCAGAACTGCTAATGCAATCTTATCTGTGCTCTTTTAAGCTTGAAAAGTGTGTTTGTGTTTGTTTATGTGCGCGTGTGTGTGTGTGTGTGTGTGTGTGTGCGTGTGTGCGTGTGCACACTTGGAGAATAAGAGAGAGAGAGTGAAAGAGACAATGAAAGACAGGAAGAAAGAGATGGAGAGAAAAAGACCCTTTTGAGTGCAAAATCTAATAACACAGTACATATTTCAAGGAAGAAAACAAAGATAAAAATAACATAATAGAAACATTTAAAAATGGGGGGAGAAGTCACAACTGTAACAGTTACAGATCTCAGAGGAGCAATACTCAACAGGCAGCATCTTTCTAAAGAGAAGATGTAGAAGAGGAGACTACACGAAGGTGACGACAGGATGGTCAAAATCTGATAAAAAATATTTTCAGCCAAGATGGTTACAAATGCAGGAACTACCCTTCTTATCGAAGCAGTAGAATGTAAAACAGGTGACATTATTTAAGTATGAATAGAACAGGCATAAATTAGTAACAGTAGTTTGTAAAATGAGTAGGCTATTATTTATTAACAAATTGCCTATTAAACATTAGGAAAGATAAGAATGTGTTTGAAATAAGTGGCCCATGTCTGCTGCGAATTCTGTCTTACAGTAAATGAACTATGCAGGAAGGAGGCTGGAATTTCTGTGGTGTCCCATTATTGGCATGGTGCAGTCAAGTACAGAAATACTGATAAACAACTGCAAAAAGAAACCATAGTAATTGTTTTCTGTGCACATTTGTTGTCAGGAGTAGTCTCATGATGGCAGACATAATATAAGTACTTGATTAGGGATCTCTTTACAGAGTTTTTGCCTTATTTGCAGATGAAGCCTGATTTGAAACAGTCATCCTTTGAAGAAAAGTTTAATGGCTCAAAACAGACTTTCTTAAAAATTCAAATAGATTCAAATGTACTTGATTAAATATAATTTAGTACTTTAATTGTAAAGTGTCATAGATTTCTTCAGAATTAGACAATGAGTCATAAAGTTGTTTAAGCCCCCTCTCATTTACTACGGGTGGAAATTCTACCAATTACATTTTAGTCCTTGTAAAACGTTAAACTTCATTAAACAAAATCATTAAAGGCCATTTCAGTCAACAATGAAAAAAAAGGAAATAAATAAAATATCATACAGGAGCAACTAATTCTATTTCAACATACTATAACTAAGAATACCTTCCTTAAGAACATTATAAAACCCATATTGTAACCAAGAAAATGATGAAGTCTACATCACATGGGATCATCCATTGCCAACAGTTCAAAAGATAGATGCTAGAAAACCGGATATAGTGGTCAAAGAAAAAAAGACAAAAGTAGCATTGATCATTGAAATTGCTACACACAGTGAATACAATGACAACAATTTCCTGCGTATAGAGAGACACAAAGTCATAAAATATCAGAATTTGCAAGCAGAAGCTAGAGCAATGTAGAAGAAAGATACCCTTATAGTTCCGATAGTAGTAGAAGCAATGGGTCTTATAAAAAAGAGTCTACAATCATATCTAGATATGCTACCAATACATGTAACTCCATACAAACTGCAGAAGGAGTCATTACTGGGCACATTGCTGGTGCTGTGAAGAGCACTTTTGGTTGGCATCAATAAGTGAAACAATACTAATTTCATAAACTTTAATCGTACTTTGACTTTGGAATGGTGTACATTCTCATCACTGCATTAGAAACCTAAAAAAGTTGGAGAAATTAAAAATGGGAATGACCAAGTGGTGTTAATGAGCTTCAGCAATATTCTTTTACTAGAGTAACTCATACCCATTGGAATACGATGTAGAACAATGAATGTATATATTTACTTTAGGGACTGTCCGTGAGTAAGCAGTTTATATTTATGTATTCTTCTAGGTGACATGCTTGAAGTATTAGTTGTCATTCATTTACTTTCTATACTATTGTGTTACTAAAATCAACTCCCATGGATCTAAATCAGTATGACCTAACACACAAAAGATGAATTTATAAAAGCCTTCACAAAGTGGTGGATGCCTGGATAAGTCATTACTCTTATCAAGATTTCTTATAGCATACTGATGCTCTTTTGGGTGCTCAGTGGTAGACCCATAAGGTGAATCTTAAAGGTTTGTGACAGTTTCTACATATAAGTAACAGACTATTTTAAAATTGTTGGCGGGATTCTTTAAACAAAAATTTCCATGCAGCTGCTCCTGCATGGACTATGTCTGCTGAGCGATCCAGGAAACAGCTGATCTGATGTGCACGAGCCTGCCGACACTGTTCCTGCATGGAAAGCTGTGCAGAATGCCAATTACCTCATTCACTGGTGAAAACCATGCAAATGAGGTGAATTAGCAATTCAGGAAGAAAACAGGCATCCATGCAGGAACAGTGCTAATTGCAGAAATGTGTTTGGTTACTAACCAAACACATTTCTGCCAATAACAAAATGGAAGCATGACAGCTCAGATAAAAGCATGAATTATAAACTTTAGGCATGCCAATGGCCAAATATATATTTTCAAAGACCAACTGGGGATATCATGGGGGTCTCACAGACATCTGCATCCAGGATACTCCACCAGTTCCTGGATGTCATGCAACCACATGCCACTGAGCACATTTACTTCCCCAGCACCCACGATGAGGACCAGCAATATGCATCTCTTCCACGTGTAGCAGAATACCTGGAGGTACTGGGTGCCATATACTGCATACAATCTACATCAAAGCACCACCTGGTGGCCAAGGTAGGGTGTACCTTAACTGCAAGGGGGTTCCTTTCATCAACTGCCAGGGCATGTGCAAAGCTCATGGCATGATCATGAATGTGTGTGTCGCCAGCCCTGGAAGCTATCACAACTCCCACATCTGCCATTCATCACAGTGGTACCAGGCATTTACTAGTGCAGGCATCCCATATGGCTATCTGGTGGGGGGTGTTGGCTATGCACTGGAGATCATCAGAATCAGAAATGCACACACACCCTCACATGAATGCCATAATGAGGCACATGCACAAACCAGGATCATTATAGAGCATGTGTTTGAGATGCTCATGTCACGGTTCCACTGCCTTGACATATCTGATGGAGCCTTGCAGTAATCTCCAGCCACATGTACACACAAGTTCATAGTATATGCCATGCTACACAATATGATCCTTTGGAAACAGCTGCAGTAGGAACAAAAAGGGGAAGGGCCACACAGCTCCCCACCATGGCTAAGGTCTCCAAAGGCACAGAGGGACTTAGGGGAGGAACATCCCAAGCCTGCCCCTGTAGGCAGATGGAGGCATGCAAGTATGCCCTGGCCTTAGCAAAGAGGCAACGCATAGCACATAACTGACACTGTAGGGACTGAGGACTGATATCGCTCTCTGACTTGCACACACAATAAAACTGATATCATACATCACACCTATACCTTACCATGTATAGGCAGTGTACTGCATGCATCCAACATAGTCAGCCCTCAAGCACCATCCTTACAACTGCCTCAGGCACAAGGTAAGTCAGTCTTCTTAACAATAAATGAGTGGAGTCGAATGATCTGATAGCATATCTATGGTATTGATGCAAGCATACAAGGGAATGGGGTGGCTTACTGGGATAGCAGCAGACAACTGACAGCTATGTGGGACAATAATAAAATGAACGACAGATATGTTAACTGTTTTAATAAATAAAACAAAGCTTTCGGGTTTCCTCTTCCTCAGTGTATGAAAACGTGGTTACACAAACATCTTTAAATATACAAAAATGACACAGCCAACCAATCAAAACAAAAAAGTAATAACACTTAATTAAATCATTAAATAATGAGTAATTAAATACTAGCTAATGCAACATCATTTGTTTCTTTTGCAAAACAGGCTTTAAACTAACTGCCCCATTCAAGCCCGGTATTTTGTCTGCATTTAATTCTACAATCCATGCAAGTTTTGCATTTTCCAGATTATTGTTTAGGTTACCCCCGCTTATATTTCTATAAGGTCTTTTAATAACTCTAAATTTAAAGCCATGCATAATACCCTTTTCATATATTTGCTTTGCCAGGGCATCTGTTTCTATATTTCTGTTAATAGCAGATCTATGCTCTATAATTCGCTCCTTTAGCATCCTAGAACATTTACCCACATAAAACGCTGGGCATGATATACAAGTGGCCAGGTATACCGTATGTGTTGTAGTACAGCTGGAATAATCATCAAAAACATATTTCTTTTGAGAGGTGGGGTGTATAAACCTCGGATATGTGAATTATATACATCCAAATCCTCTCATCCAAAATAGGAAGATCTTTCCCTTTCTTTTTGCAATCTTTTCCTTGTTGCCCCACTTCTTCAATTCATTATAACAAAGCCTAGATTCCAAATTCCTCTCATTCCTGTATGTAAACTTAGGAAGATCACTCAAAATACTTTTCAGTTCAGGCATAATTAATAGGACATTCCAGTACTTTCTAATAATGTTCTCTGTGTCATGTGTTCTATTATTATAAGTTAATATATATATATCAACTTGTTGTCACTCATTCTCATATCATTTTAAAGATTCTCTATATCATTAATGTATGCCCTGCTGCTAAATATGAGTTTTTTGTGTTGGACCAGGTTAAACCAGACATCAGGGGGGGTCCCTGGGAGGACATCCTAGAAAATAAGGAACTAAGGTGGCAGGTTTACCTGGATTCCAACACTAGTCCTGGGATCAATGATTTCCTAACTATAACACCCTTACTAAAAATGAGAGCTAATAAATTATAGGGTAGTTAGGAATTTGGTCACTAGATGGCAGCACATTCATTTTAATCCCACACTATATATATAGTTTTTAGGATTTTTAGCATCAAGTGTTCGTATTTATATTTATAATTAATCATTTGAACACAAGTCCATTTTTAAAATATCATTTTTTCAAAACTATTTTATTGTTCAAGTATTTATGTCATAAGTTGTTGTTGTATATATATATTTAAATTCATATTTATAATTATGTAGTTCTTAATATGAGGCACTAAGCACTTTTGATGTGAATGATATTAATATTAATGAATTAAATGCATTGATTGGTGTTTTTGAACTAATTGTTAAGTAGTTGGACCAATGATAAGAATTTTAATTAAATAATTTAGTATTTAAATGTGTGGTTAGGGTTAATAGATTCTCTGATGAAGTCTTATTGACGAAAACGCAGCATTTTTTGTGTGTAAGGAAGAGCGTTCATTTCATTTTGAAGCATTTTTTGGTTCGAGTGGACTACTCGAGTGTATGCTTTGTGAATAAATACTTTGGATCACTAACAGCGAGCCCAGGCACTTTCTTTTGGACTTATTGGTTACTAACCAAACACATTTCTGCCAATAACAAAATGGAAGCATGACAGCTCAGATAAAAGCATGAATTATAAACTTTAGGCATGCCAATGGCCAAATATATATTTTCAAAGACCAACTGGGGATATCATGGGGGTCTCACAGACATCTGCATCCAGGATACTCCACCAGTTCCTGGATGTCATGCAACCACATGCCACTGAGCACATTTACTTCCCCAGCACCCATGAGGAGAGGACCAGCAATATGCATCTCTTCCACTGTGTAGCAGAATACCTGGAGGTACTGGGTGCCATATACTGCATACACATCTACATCAAAGCACCATCTGGTGACCAGGGTAGGGTGTACCTAAACTGCAAGGGGTTCCATTCCATCAACTGCCAGGTCATGTGCAATGCTCATGGCATGATCATGAATGTGTGTGTCGCCAGCCCTGGAAGCTATCACAACTCCCACATCTGCCATTCATCACAGTGATACCAGGCATTTACCAGTGCAGGCATCCCATATGGCTATCTGGTGGGGGGTGCTGGCTATGCACTGGAGATCATCAGAATCAGAAATGCACACACACCCTAACATGAATGCCATAATGAGGCACATGCACAAACCAGGATCATTATAGAGCATGTGATTGAGATGCTCAAGTCACAGTTCCACTGCCTTGACATATCTGATGGAGTCTTGCAGTAATCTCCAGCCACATGTACACACAAGTTCATAGTATATGCCATGCTACACAATATGATCCTTTGGAAACAGCTGCAGTAGGAACAAAAAGGGGAAGGGCCACACAGCTCCCCACCATGGCTAAGGTCTCCAAAGGCACAGAGGGACTCAGGGGAGGAACATCCCAAGCCTGCCCCTGTAGGCAGATGGAGGCATGCAAGTATGCCCTGGCCTTGGCAAAGAGGCAACGCATAGCACATAACTGACACTGTAGGGACTGAGGACTGATATCGCTCTCTGACTTGCACACACAATAAAACTGATATCATACATCACACCACCTATACCTTACCATGTATAGGCAGTGTACTGCATGCATCCAACATAGTCAGCCCTCAAGCACCATCCTTACAACTGCCTCAGGCACAAGGTAAGTTAGTCTTCTTAACAATAAATGAGTGGAGTCGAATGATCTGATAGCATATCTATGGTATTGATGCAAGCATACAAGGGAATGGGGTGGCTTACTGGGATAGCAGCAGACAACTGACAGCTATTTGGGACAATAATAAAATGAACGACAGATATGTTAACTGTTTTAATGAATAAAACAAAGCTTTTGGGTTTCCTCTTCCTCAGTGTATGAAAACGTGGTTACACAAACATCTTTAAATATACAAAAATGACACAGCCAAGCAATCAAAACAAAAAAGTAATAACACTTAATTAAATCATTAAATAATGAGTAATTAAATACTAGCTAATGCAACATCATTTGTTTCTTTTGCAAAACAGGCTTTTAACTAACTGCCCCATTCAAACCCGGTATTTTGTCTGCATTTAATTCTACAATCCATACAAGTTTTGCATTTTCCAGATTATTGTTTAGGTTACCCCCGCTTATATTTCTATAAGGTCTTTTAATAACTCTAAATTTAAAGCCATGCATAATACCCTTTTCATATATTTGCTTTGCCAGGGCATTTGTTTCTATATTTCTGTTAATAGCAGATCTATGCTCTATAATTCGCTCCTTTAGCATCCTAGAACATTTACCCACATAAAACGCTGGGCATGATATACAAGTGGCCAGGTATACCGTATGTGTATAAACCTCAGATATGTGATTATATCTTTACAACAACTGCACCCAACAGCTACATCCAAAATAAGGATGTGTTCCTTTCCTTATACTGCCAATCTTTTCCTTGTTGCCCCACTTCTTCAATTCATTATAACAAAGCCTAGATTCCAAATTCCTCTCATTCCTGTATGTAAACTTAGGAAGATCACTCAAAATACTTTTCAGTTCAGGCATAATTAATAGGACATTCCAGTACTTACTAATAATGTTCTCTGTGTCATGTGTTCTATTATTATAAGTTAATATATATATATATATCGACTTGTTGTCACTCATTCTCATATCATTTTGTCCTAAAGAATTCTCTATATCATTAATCTGTTCAAAATGTTTCAAATAGGGGGTCATATTTCCATCCCTCTCTTTCAAAACATCTTCCATCACTTGATGGACCATTTCCGGTGCATATCCCCTGTTAACAAATTATAAGGCCAGCTCATTCATTTGTTGCTCATTGGAGTTTTCTGTTCTTCCATTTCAAGGAGTGTGAGCGTTGTCCTGGCCTCCCTCATGAACCTGACCTGGACCTCAGCTCCACCTTCTTGGGTAATTTCACGACCATGGACTTAGTTAACTTTAAAAAATCCTCTTGTGGCTTTGTATTAATGTTAGCAACGGCTTTCTTGTATATACCATTGTCTGCTAGGCCCGTCTCATGCATCTGTGACTGTTGTAAAGTTTGTAAACTCTGGGAAGGCTCTGAGTGGTCACCTATTTTTTGCTTAGTGCCAATCAAAGCATCTTGTTTTGGCATAGCTGATTCACTGGTAACCTCAGTCCTCTCTATACCATTTGCCGCCAAACCACCAACAACCAAATTCAAGCTATGTGGGACAGCAGGAAGTGTATTCCCAGTACTGGCTTACCCACACTATGCAGCACCACCCAAGTTGACAAATGCCACTGCAATATATGTGGTGAGCCAAATAACTGGCGGTCATAGGTCACATGCATGAGTGTCAAAGTGGGGGTCCCATACTCACCCCCAGCCTCACCCAGCAAATCAGCTATAGAAAACCACACAGAAATGTCTGGCAAAGACCCCCACATGGCAACATCCATGACATTCTCACCTACAGACTTACACAGTGATATCACAGCAGGTTAGGAAGTAACAGTATGGCTCTGAAAGGTAAGAAGTCTGAAACTAAAAATGTTTATGCCAGAACAATCTGACCTGTGGTCGATATTGTTATGCCTGTAGTCTCAAAGACAGGGTACACCACTATGCTAAATGGGACCAAAATGTTATGCAAATATCAGTACAGTCTGTGCAAATGTGTATTGTGTACATATGTGTTACCCCCCTCACCCATAGTCCCATAGAAATGCAGTAACATGTCCCTAGCCTTAAGCAGCATCTAGCTCAACATAAACAGAAAGCAATTGTCAGTAACACCCAGTCAACTTACTGGTGCCATCCCAGGGGTGTCCACTGCCTGGCAGCCTGGGAACATATGATCATCAGAATGCACTGTCTTTCTACAGATGACCTGCATCTGTCACACCTGGCCTATATGCATCTGGCAAAAGCCCATGCCTCACCCACAGTGCCCTGTTAGGGAGTGTCATGGGGTCCATAACACCAACATAACACAGTCTACAAAATTGCAAAGAAAGGCTATGCTGCTAACTGCTAGGAGCACACCTGCCAGCCTCAGACAGTCAGAAATCTGGGCAAAGCCATGAATAATGGGGTGATAAAGGTCCAAAGAGAAGGATACATTTGAAATACTGCTCTAATAATGTTAGAAAGTTGATGGAATGGTTGTATTAGCATGGAATGTCTGAAAGGTATGAAGTCTGAAACTGCAATGTCAGCTGTCAGCGAAAACTGACTTCAACCCTGAGTGACTTGCAAAACACCTTTTCTTGAAAACCACACTCATTTGGGTAACCAACCAGATATATGAGTCATGAATCTGGACATTCTGTGAAACTCTGTAGAGCCGACAGGCAGGGCTAGGAATCTAAACATGGGATTGCACTCATTGCAGGCAGTCCTAACCCTGGTAGATGGTGACATGTCTGCACCCACAGAACCCTGGTGCACAGCCATGGGTAGTAACACACCCTTCCCTGATTACTCATCCTATGCAACATCCTTACCTCAACATATGGCCAGCCAAGTCAAATGAGGTGGGCCATACATATATGTAAGACAAACACACACCTCGAGGCTAGTCAAACAGTCTGACACACACAAGTCCCTTCAAGTGCAGTCAACCTTTGAGAAGACCCCTATGCAAAGTACTGGTAGCTATAGACCAACATATATGATGCAGGACACCCCCACCCCCACATATCTTATCCCCTACAAATCTATCTGGTGTCAGCCTGTCACCCTGATCCTGCCTGACATATATTACCCAACTGTGGACTGGAAATCAAACCATGCCAGAACAGAAATGCACAGAGATTCCACCAGTGTAATATATCACTAAGGTGCTGTACCCTTTCCACAGCTCCAGCAGTCAATTGGTTGTAGGCACACCTCTCAACAGGCTGGATTGTGCAAGAATGCCTAGCATTTGGCCCATAATATTGGTGTGCTCATCATCCATCCTGTATTCCTCTGGTAAATCACTGTGATGATCTGAGGAGGTATGTCATATGGTACTGCAACAATATATGACAGTGTCAAATGTCATATATGTCAGATGTCTGCTAAAATAATCCCTGCAACCTTAGCAACCCATACATTACTAAGATAAATAGTCACAATCACCGTATGGCCCATGGTCTCCCAATTTTGATAGGCTATCTCCAAATATCCTGCACCAACAGGTTGAGCGGTATGGCTGTAGCACAAAACAAACCGGACTGGAGTAGAACAATCCCTGGAATGCAGTCTCACATTTACTATAGAAGGTCACACTGGCCATGCTCATACACTTAGAGAATTGTCAGTAGGATATAGGAATTAACAGGCCTTTCCCACCCAGTGCACTTCCCATTGCCCTACATTAGCAGTCCTGAAGATGTCTGCCACCATAGAAGTCCCTTTCATCAGGTCTCTGCCCTGTAAGCCCTGTGGCACATCCGATAACTGCATAACACTGTAGTACAAATAACTAGTTAGGTAAGAGCTCTAATCTACGTCCTAGCAAATGTAGAAGTGTGTATATGTTTATAAGTTAAAGATTTTGAGTCCATTCAAACCCAGTACACTCCCCATTGCTCTACTTTAGCAGTTCTGCAGATATCAGTCACTTTAGAAGTCCCTTTCATCAGGCCTCATCCCTATAAGCTCTGTGCCACACGTGATAACTGCATAACACTATAGTTGTAAGTAACAACTAGTCTGGAGCATTTCTCCCCGGGCCTCTGCTGAAAACAGGATCTGTGGAACCTAGTCGGACTTTCCCAGTCAACAGATGTTAAATAAAAATAAATAAACTAGCTAGGTAGGAGTTGTAATCCAAATTCTGGCAAATGTGCAATTTAAAGTATTTTGTGGCCTCTCTCGTTCAGTACGTCACCCATTGCCATACTTTACATGGGCTGGCAATGTTCCTCACCTTAGAAGTACCTTTGGACAACCTTTACCCTATAAGCTCCATGCCATGTGCAATAAATGCATAACACTGTAGTAACAAGAAATAGCTAGGTAGGGGTTCTAAACTCAGTCCTGGCAAGTGTGTATGTGTGTGTGTGTGTGTGTGTGTGTGTGTGTGTGTGTGTGTGTGTGTGTGTGTGTGTGTGTGTGTGTGTGTCTGTGCCACAACAGTATCCTGTCTGTGGGGGGTTACTTTGTTTGTTTGAGAACCATATCCATTGGCGGGTGGTGTTTGCTATCTTTTGCTGTTTCCCACCCAGCACATGTCCCAGTGTCCACATTACAAGCCCCAGAGTTATCATCCACTGTAGAGGGATCTGTAGACACTCTGCAGCCCTATAAGCATTGTGCATGTGCAATAACTATGTGACAGTATGGAACAGATAACAAGATAGGCAGCCCATCTAATCCTTGGATATCACTCCCTACTCAGGAACCATAGACAAACATACGGAGGTTGGCAGCAACCCCTACATCAGTAGGTGGCCTGGAAACTGGCTCACAGATAGAACCCACAATGTGAAAGCAGTGAACTCCATGTCAGACTGCTGAACAGTCACGGGTGAAGGACCACAGGTTGTGGACCTAGGTCCCCTCGTGTTTGGGATCCACACTTCTGAGGACCAGCCCAATACAAAGGCGCCTTGGCTTACAATATTTTCAGATGACTACAAGGTTGGTGCTATTATTAACCCCCTCCAAGTGAGGTTGACATCCTTCACAAAGGCTTCTCTGAGACCTATGACTGTTGTCAGAACCCTGGACATAAGCTCAATGCCTGATGATGTGCTGCCATCCCCTTTGGGTACGGCATGGTTCCCATAAAGTAATACATTGATGTAGCCCACGGAACACTGATGTTGGTATAAGGGAACTGGGAACACAGGTTGACAGTGAACTCTCTGTTGACCACCACAGTGCCACTGTCTTCAGAAAGTCCTTCCATGTGTCACTTCTCCTGACTAAGGGTGTTGAATTCGGGAAGTAAAAGGACAGTGTTTCCCTGTACTCTCTCCTCAGTAGGCCAATCAATGTATACTATGGCCAATTTGCCATGAACCCCACTGGACACTTGCAACAACAGGAGATGTGCAAATGTACCTCACAAAGAGGATTTTAGGTACTACACACTTGCTCCATATGGACAGACTCCAACAATTTCATTGAATCTCTTTTTCATATTGTCTACTTAGGTGCGATCTCTGCCTGACATACACAGCCATATCTGACCCAACCCTGTCAGGAATGCTACATCCAAAGAAGCCAATCTGTCCACACAACATGCCCCAGATACCTCAACCCCATCCTCACAATCAACAGGACATGCTGGAGGGACAGGTTTACAACCCAAAGACTGGCCATGCTATGGATTAGACATCACATACATGTCAAGCAGAGCACATCACTGGCCTTCTTCAAGAGAAATCTAGAGGAGTGGATGTGGAATGGAATACCCACCCTGGGGATCACTCCAGTGATTATAATCAGTAGACACACTGGGGAGTATCGTCAGGTGACATGATGCCAGTGTTTTCCCATGGGCTAGCATTGTATAGCCTCCATTGCCATTTGCCAAGAACACACCTATGAATCTTTGAACCTATGGATCTCAGTAACGTCAAATGTGTGTGTGCATTAGTGTGTATAAAAGTATGTGTGAGTGTATAAACATGTGGGTGAAAGTAGTTGGCGGCCCATTTCACCCAGTACATCTACCATTGCCATACCTTACAAGTTCTGTAGATGTTATCACTAAATAGGGACCTTGGGACACTCCCCAACCTATAATCGCTGTGGTGTGTGCAGTAACTGCATAACACTATAATACCAACAAATACATAGCTAAGGATTCTAATATAAGTCCTGGCAAATGTACATATGTGTGTATTATTGTGTGTAAGTGTGTATGTGTAGGTTACAGTATTTTGTGGCATCTCTCACCCAGTACATCACCCATTGTCATAATTTGCAAGGCCTGGTGATGTCCCTCACCTTAGAAGTACCTTTGGAGAGGTGTCACCACATAACCTCTGTGATGCATGCGATAAATGCTTAACAATGTAGTAACAACAAATAGATAGATAGGGGTTCTAATCTCAGTCCTGACAGATGTGTGTGAGAAAACAGTATTGTGTATGTGTGTTTGTTTGAGAATGGCATCCATTGGATTGGCATGGTTTTATATTTTATGCCATGGTTCTCACAGTACACATTCCTAGGTCTACTGTATGAGGTCCAGAGTTCACATCAACCGTAGTCATATCTGTAGACACTCTTCATCCCTATAAGACCCTTGCAACAGTATGGAATAGTATGATACGAATAACAAGATAGGTTGGTCTGCTACTGTCAGTACTAGCAAGTGTGTGTGTGTGTGTGTGTGTGTGTGTGTGTGTGTGTGTGTGTGTGTGTGTGTGTGTGTGTGTGTGTGTGTGCACGCGTGCATTGGTGTGTATAGCAGTGGTTGTGAGAGTGTGTTGACTTATATGTGACACTATTATGATTACTCTCACACTCAGTACACCCACCATTGCCATACCTTACAAGGCCATGTGATGTTATTCACCTTACAGGTACCTTGTAACACTCATCACACTAGTAGTCCTGTGCCACCTGCAATAACAGCATAATAGTGGGGTACCACAACTTGATGGATAGAGGTTCCAAACACAACACTGCCAACTGTGATCCTGTGCATGCATGTGCATGTGTGTGTATGTGATTAGTGTTTGTTTGACACAATATCCTCTGGGGTTGAGTGCATTAGCAATCTGAGGTGTGTTCCACCCACCACACTTACCATTGTTCACTCTACAAGAGGTGATGTCAATCAACATAGACTTATATACAACCCCACAGCCCTATAAGCTGTGAGGCACATGCAAGAACTGTTACACAGACCTGAGAAATGTGTGCAGATACAGCTGTACCTTGGCTATGACATGGTCGATGTGTTATAACACTGCCATACCCATCATTGGTGATGTCTGCAGGGCCACATCCTGCTGACACACAGACACCTGGAACACAGAATACAGCATGTGAAAACACATTCACTTAGTGTTACTAACACCAATAATGCATCATGGCTGAAATGTACACACACATTCTGATGTGTACCTATTACAAATGCCAGATGACAGCACCCTACACAGCATATAATAGCTACACTCTACTAAATTCACCCTGTGGATCAGACCCATATTACCATATCCCTGCATCGATGGTATAGATGGCAGGGATGTGGCACAGGTATCATCATATGCACAGGGTGTTGTGTGAATTTGCCAGAAACCTAGGCTGGGCCATATGGTTGACATCTTGTGTGCGTTTTTGGGGGATGCATTAAATGGGCTGTGCTGGTGTGTGTGTGTGTGTGTGTGTGTGTGTGTGTGTGTGTGTGTGTGTGTGTGTGTGTGTGTGTGTGTGTGTGTGTCTCTGGAGGTGACATCAGTACATCAGTAGGTGGCCTGGAAACTGGCTCACAGATAGAACCCACAATGTGAAAGCAGTGGACTCCATGTCAGACTGCTGAACAGTCACTGGTGAAGTACCACAGGTTGTGGACCTAGGTCCCCCCATGTTTGGGATCCACACTTCTGAGGACCAGCCCAATACAAAGGCGCCTTGGCTTACAATATTTGCAGATGACTACAGGGTCGGTGCTATTATTAACCCCCTCCACGTAAGGTTGACATCCTTCACAAAGGCTTCTCTGAGACCTATGACTGTTGTCAGAACCCTGGACATAAGATCAATGCCTGATGATGTGCTGCCATCCCCTTTGGGTACGGCATGGTTCCCATAAAGTAATACATTGATGTAGCCCACGGAACACTGATGTTGGTATAAGGGAACTGGGAACACAGGTTGACAGTGAACTCTCTGTTGACCACCACAGTGCCACTGTCTTCAGAAAGTCCTTCCATGTGTCACTTCTCCTGACTAAGGGTGTTGAATTCGGGAAGTAAAAGGACAGTGTTTCCCTGTACTCTCTCCTCAGTAGGCCAATCAATGTATACTATGGCCAATTTGCCATGAACCCCACTGGACACTTGCAACAACAGGAGATGTGCAAATGTACCTCACAAAGAGGATTTTAGGTACTACACACTTGCTCCATATGGACAGACTCCAACAATTTCATTGAATCTCTTTTTCATATTGTCTACTTAGGTGCGATCTCTGCCTGACATACACAGCCATATCTGACCCAACCCTGTCAGGAATGCTACATCCAAAGAAGCCAATCTGTCCACACAACATGCCCCAGATACCTCAACCCCATCCTCACAATCAACAGGACATGCTGGAGGGACAGGTTTACAACCCAAAGACTGGCCATGCTATGGATTAGACATCACATACATGTCAAGCAGAGCACATCACTGGCCTTCTTCAAGAGAAATCTAGAGGAGTGGATGTGGAATGGAATACCCACCCTGGGGATCACTCCAGTGATTATAATCAGTAGACACACTGGGGAGTATCGTCAGGTGACATGATGCCAGTGTTTTCCCATGGGCTAGCATTGTATAGCCTCCATTGCCATTTGCCAAGAACACACCTATGAATCTTTGAACCTATGGATCTCAGTAACGTCAAATGTGTGTGTGCATTAGTGTGTATAAAAGTATGTGTGAGTGTATAAACATGTGGGTGAAAGTAGTTGGCGGCCCATTTCACCCAGTACATCTACCATTGCCATACCTTACAAGTTCTGTAGATGTTATCACTAAATAGGGACCTTGGGACACTCCCCAACCTATAATCTCTGTGGTGTGTGCAGTAACTGCATACCACTATAATACCAACAAATACATAGCTAAGGATTCTAATATAAGTCCTGGAAAATGTACGTATGTGTGTATTATTGTGTGTAAGTGTGTATGTGTATGTTACAGTATTTTGTGGCATCTCTCACCCAGTACATCACCCATTGTCATAATTTGCAAGGCCTGGTGATGTCCCTCACCTTAGAAGTACCTTTGGAGAGGTGTCATCACATAACCTCTGTGATGCATGCGATAAATGCTTAACAATGTAGTAACAACAAATAGATAGATAGGGGTTCTAATCTCAGTCCTGACAGATGTGTGTGAGAAAACAGTATTGTGTATGTGTGTTTGTTTGAGAATGGCATCCATTGGATTGGCATGGTTTTATATTTTATGCCATGGTTCTCACAGTACACATTCCTAGGTCTACTGTATGAGGTCCAGAGTTCACATCAACCGTAGTCATATCTGTAGACACTCTTCATCCCTATAAGACCCTTGCAACAGTATGGAATAGTATGATACGAATAACAAGATAGGTTGGTCTGCTACTGTCAGTACTAGCAAGTGTGTGTGTGTGTGTGTGTGTGTGTGTGTGTGTGTGTGTGTGTGTGTGTGTGTGTGTGTGTGTGTGCTTGTCTTGTATGCCAGCGTGCATTGGTGTGTATAGCAGTGGTTGTGAGAGTGTGTTGACTTATATGTGACACTATTATGATTACTCTCACACTCAGTACACCCACCATTGCCATACCTTACAAGGCCATGTGATGTTATTCACCTTACAGGTACCTTGTAACACTCATCACACTAGTAGTCCTGTGCCACCTGCAATAACAGCATAATAGTGGGGTACCACAACTTGATGGATAGAGGTTCCAAACACAACACTGCCAACTGTGATCCTGTGCATGCATGTGCATGTGTGTGTATGTGATTAGTGTTTGTTTGACACAATATCCTCTGGGGTTGAGTGCATTAGCAATCTGAGGTGTGTTCCACCCACCACACTTACCATTGTTCACTCTACAAGAGGTGATGTCAATCAACATAGACTTATATACAACCCCACAGCCCTATAAGCTGTGAGGCACATGCAAGAACTGTTACACAGACCTGAGAAATGTGTGCAGATACAGCTGTACCTTGGCTATGACATGGTCGATGTGTTATAACACTGCCATACCCATCATTGGTGATGTCTGCAGGGCCACATCCTGCTGACACACAGACACCTGGAACACAGAATACAGCATGTGAAAACACATTCACTTAGTGTTACTAACACCAATAATGCATCATGGCTGAAATGTACACACACATTCTGATGTGTACCTATTACAAATGCCAGATGACAGCACCCTACACAGCATATAATAGCTACACTCTACTAAATTCACCCTGTGGATCAGACCCATATTACCATATCCCTGCATCGATGGTATAGATGGCAGGGATGTGGCACAGGTATCATCATATGCACAGGGTGTTGTGTGAATTTGCCAGAAACCTAGGCTGGGCCATATGGTTGACATCTTGTGTGCGTTTTTGGGGGATATTCATTAAATGGGCTGTGCTGGGGTGTGTGTGTGTGTGTGTGTGTGTGTGTGTGTGTGTGTGTGTGTGTGTGTGTGTGTGTGTGTGTGTGTGTGTCTCTGGAGGTGACTTGTCTGATTGTGATGTGTATGTGTTTGTATGCACACAGTCATGCCGTGTGGGCACCCCCCTACACAGGGGTATTTTGGACAGCTATGGGCATTACATGGCAGGGAGTACAGTTCACCATCTCCAGCCATGAACATGGGAACTGGGCATGCCAGGGGTATCACTGGCACCTCCAGGGCTGAGTCCAGATGCAGTACTACTCCCCAATGGTGAATGCTGCCTGCTGAATCCACGTCCCTGTTGAGTCTGGCCAGGACCACATGCCCATGGCCTGCTGCATTGTGGTGTGGACAGCACACCCCCTTCAGTAGTGTTGGTGGTACTGCCAGTACAGGAACATGATGGTGCATGGCCACATAGACTCTCAGCTGATCGTGGTGCTGCCCTATGTCCATGTGGCTGCTGGCCATCATCTGCCAAATGCTCAAGCACAGATATTCCATGGTCGAGGAATGTCAAAGTCTCCCCCTACCATTTATCCATGACTCCAGTACACTCACAGATGGCTGCAGTGAGTTCACAAATATCGTCATGGACACCAGGGACATGCTCATCCATGACCCTGCATATATGTCTGGTATTATATTCTTTACATGCCTGTGCCTCCATGATGGTCCAAAACATGCATCTGATGACTGCTGCTGTGGAACTTGCAGCAAGGGCATGATGGGCTGCAATCCTCCTCCGAGCACCCCTGCCCATCTGCCTGTATGGGACCTCACCAGCACTCTGGCTATGGCTATTGCCTGCACCCTCATTTGCCATAGTCACCACAGTAGCCTGTTCCATGCCACCACCTGCCAACTGTCCATTATCTGTGGCCATTGGTGACAGGGTATGTGTGGGCATTGTGATTGTGTGCGGGGATCGGGGTGACAATAGTGGAATGCCAACTGATGGCACAGATTCAGCCCCTGACAACTGCACTTGTGCCTCAATATGAATATTGTCATGGTCAGAGTCTGTAGAGACACTGACATCAGAATCAGAGAGTGAGGGACCAAGGGCACCATGTCCACCTGTGAGGAAAAAAAAACATATGTAAATTACTACCTGCACTATAAGGTTTGCTGGTATACACACACACACACACACACACACACACACACACACACACACACACACACACACACACACACACACACACACACACACACACACACACACACACACACACACACACACACATACATACATGTGAGGTGCCTCAAAGGCATTACACAGACCTCACATTAGCTGACTGGGGACATTCACGACACACAGTCAGACAATAACATAAACACTCTGGACAGACCCTCAGCATCATGCAGTGCAGCCCTTTCCAATTATTGTTACTACTAATATACACATCTTGGATACCTGAGTGGTGTTAGTAGGTGATGGCCCTTGATCTAGCACACACTGGACCCATGTAAATTATTGCTGTACACCTGTATAGCACTGTGGTTACTCCCTACAGAACATACCTCCCAACTGCAAAGGGTTTTGCTGAATGTCTAGATGTGTGGCTCATATGTTTGGTCTGTTCCTCATAAATCATGTGTTTGTCTGATACATTACTGGGTTGACCTGTGGATTGGTGCCACTAATTAATGTCCTTATTTGAGGTGCAGACTGCGTAACCTGTAGTACATGTATGTTAAAACAAAGCCAGTTACTCAAACAACTTCCCAAGGCTACAGTGGATATAGTAAGTGTACACATACCTTTTAACATGCCAGGTTTTCGTGATATATCACATGAGACCTCAAAAATCAGGTCATAACATTGCCATCATTTCATATGACATATAACCTGTGCAATCCAACTGAAGAACATACACATCAATTACAGGTAACATATGGTAAATAAAATAGGTACAATAGGCTGGTTGCATGAGTGTGCACACCCTTAAAGTAATACTCAGTTAAAGCACCTTTTGATTTAATCACAGCATTCAGTCCTCTTGGGAAGGTGTCTGTCAGAATGGCACATTTTGACTTGCCAATGTTTGCACACTCTCCCTTGCAAAACATCTCCAACTATGTCAGATTGCAAGGGGAATCCCCTGTGCTCTGCACTCTTCAGGTCATGCTGCATATATCTTATTGGACATAGGTATGGGCTCTGGTTGGGCCAGTGCAGAGTGTTGCTTATGTTCTGCTGAAGCCATCCTTTTGTTGATTTGGATGAATGGTTTGAGCCATTGTTGTGCGGAAAGGTGGAATTCCTCAACATCCACAGCTATGTGGCAGACACCAGAAGGACTGGAGACACAAGGGACCGGCATTTGGAACTGATCATAATCCACTCCAACTTGGCTACAGCCCCAGTTCCAGCTGGTGAACAGCAACCCCAAAGCAGGTCACTGCCTCACCATGCTTCACCGTGGGGGTGGTGTTCTTGTGGTGCTGTGCAGTGGTGTTATTGTGCCAAACAAATCTGTCAGAATTGTGGCCAAAGAGTTCAATCATGGTCCCATATTACCATAACACATTTTCCTACTTGTTTTTTGGAGACCTGATGTATTGTTTTCAGATTTTCTCCAGGCCTGGATATTGTTTGGTGGGAGGAACTGTTGCCATCTTCCAACCCTACCCTATAGGCAAGACAGATGGAGACCACAGAAGATTTATGTGACATGTAGTACACACCCAGTACTTGCCGGAGATTCCTGCTGCTCCTTCACTGTTGCTGTAGGGCTCCAGGCAGCCTCCCTTTCCAGTTTTGGTCTTGTATTCTCATAGAATTTGGTGAGATGTCCACTCCTTTATAATGTCACTGTAGCCCCATATTTTCACCACCTTTTGATGACTGTCTGCATTATGTTCCATGGCATGTGCAATGCTGTGGAAATGTTTTGGTACCCTTCTCCAGGCTGATACATCTCAAACATGTTGTCCCTTAGCAGCTTCATCAGCTCTATGTGAACCATGACTGTTGCTGTAGCAGGCAACTGGGTATATGTTAGGATAATCCTGGTAGGACAGCTGACTGTTATTTGCTGTTAATCAAAGAGCCTTTGCAATTGATGGTAGGTGTGTACCCAATAAGATGTACAGCCTCAACACAGTAGTAGCTTCAGCCTGTGCAAACATGTGCATCTAGGTTGTTGTACTATTCTTTGTGGCATTATTGTTCCCCTAACAGAATTCTTTGCTTTACAATTGAATTGTACCGGTTAAAGGTCTCATGAAAGGTTGGCAGTATTTAACATTTTTCTATTGTGCTCTCATTTTTGTATATCACAAATACCTGGCATTCTAACAGGTGTATACACCATTTATATGCACAGTATACCACTAATTTATACAATATGACACTAGTACTGGGCCTTTGTCCTCCATTTTGTCAGTCTTTGTCCAGATGTCCTGCAATGACAAGTTGTGAGGTATGCTACAAATATGTGACATCTCCTGCAAATAGGCCCCTGTGATGACCACCATGATGCAATGCAATAAACACCACCACAAATGAACATGCAGATATTGCCAAATGGTTGAGTGTAACAGTTGTGTGCATGGTCACATGCATCATGCATTAACTATAGCATGCTTGGGGTACTGGTGAGCCACAGCAGGAAAATCCCATACTTACCGGCTTCAGGCTGCTGTCCCATGTGCAGACCAGAGAAACGTATGTAGTTGTAAGGGAGAGGTATTGTCAGCCGATTCACATTAGGCATTGGCCCAAGATGAATGCTACATTTCTGCACAGGTACTGTACACAGTATGGTATTACACAATTTGCTGTCCTGCACCATAGATGTGCACTTGTGTGCATTACTAAACACCACCCACTAATCCATTTTGCACTGACATATGCATCTAGAGACTCTATAGAAGACAGTTTAAATGCTAATTCATTACATTGATGTGCACTTTGGCCTTACCTGTACACTACTTGCCAGTTGCCTGAGTGCCACCCACCTCCACGACTGCTGTTTCCCATGTTTGAGGTTGTGTGGGGGCTACCTCAAGGTTGGCAAGGAGCTCCTCTGTCACTGTGAGTGGGGCATGTGTGGCTGGCCCCCCACCTGATCATATGTGCGTCCATGGTGGCCCAAGATGCTCACTCTGTGGATGATCTCATCCCACAGGGCAGTCCACTCCCACAGATTTTGTCGGCTACAGCCAAAAAGGATGGCATAGTTTAAGATTACAACTTCTGTGATGGCTGCTGTCTCTGCATTGGTGTAAGGTGGTTGCCACTGCATGGCACTTGGAAGACATAAACAGGGAAACACATCACAGGACCTCAAACATTGTCCAGAATTCTTTACAGAGCCAGCACTTGAATATTGACTATCATTAGCCACCACTTACAAGCACATCATATCCCTGTACCTAGCAGCACTCTATGAACATACATTTTACTCCTGGTTCTGATGTGTCATGTTCCACACAATGAGGGTCAGTACATTGCATAAACCACCATTCATCATTCACATTTATATAGAGGGATGACAGTATCCATGTTCCTTGCATATGGGATGTCAATGGTGCTCAGGCTTTGCTTGCATACAGTGTGTAATATAGCTGGAAGCATATGCCTGGGTTCATGTAGGATGCAGACAGGAATGTTATCAGGCCCCAAGGGGACTTGCTTTTGTTAACTTTGATTTAGCAGTTTGCACCTTATCCATGATGATGAGGGGAGGGGTGCATGTGGTGTGGATATCCGCTTATAGTGATGGCGAGCCAGCGGGGTGATTTTTGCCCTAAACCTGTCTGCAACAGGTTGGCTGTAGCTATGATGTGTGTGTATGTGCTGTTATTGACCACCATTACAGGGTGGGTTGGGTTGTTGCCTCTGAGCCATTAGACATATGTGAAGATGGCTTTGTGATTGCCCTTAGTGGATGTGTCCAATTTGTACTCATAGTTAGCCTTACAGTAATCCACCTGTGACCTAATATGCTCATTCAGACAAAGGTTGACATGCTAAAATCACCAAAATAACTAATGTACAAACTAAAAAAAAACGAACAAGAGTCCAGTGCCACAATAAAAGTGCAACAGTCTATTTTAATAACTTAAAAAAGCTGAATAAATGAGCGCTTTCGTCTGAGACACAGACTTCTTCAGATGAAAGCACTGGTGCCAAAAACCTAATTAAATACATTTTTCTTAATACAATAATTGCCAATCAATTAAACAATACACCTTCCAAATACAATTTTAAAGAAACATTAATCAACTACTCTCAGTAGAAATGTATATATTGCATTATACTGCATATTGAATTCCAAACATCTCTTCTACTTGTTAAAATAAAACATAATACACAGCCCACTATTAAAATTTGAAAGACATTGTGTTGAAAAAACTTAAAAGAAAAGAAAATCTAACATATATTACTTAAAATCCACTTTGTGTTGCATATTATTATTCATCTAATACAATCAGCTCTAGCTGTTAGAACAGATTTAATACTTATATATATTCATTTAAACCTGGTGGCATATTCGCCCTAAGCCTAAGTTGCCATTTAAGTTCTTTGTTAAGCAAAAAGGTTTTAAAATTACCCCTGCCCCTGAAATTATTTTCCTTTACTATGTCGATAATGCCAAACCTATAACCATTAAAAAGCGGACAGGTTGAACCGTGCTTATATAAAGCATTTGTAACTTTGCCTGTTTTAATGTCATATTGGCGTTTGTACATACGTTCCTTTAAAGACCTTTCTGTTTTCCCTATGTAAAATGCACAACATGATTTACATAGAGCTAAATAAACAACCATTTTGATTTTACAGTTCCCTTTACAGAACTTAACCAAACTATTTAATCCATTATTTAACTTTATTGTAGGTTCACTGTAAATCATGGAACACATGTTACAATTTCCACAGGCAGTAGTTGCTCTAAATATTATAGAATTTGTATTAATATGCTCAAATGTCCTTTTAAAATTTCTACCAACTTTATATGTAAATATAGGTTTGTTGCCCACCCCATTAAACACTTCTTTATTAGTTTTAAATATATTCCAATGTGAAATCAATGTTTGTGTGAACACATCTGAAAAAGTGTCATATTGTATTATACAAGCTCCTTTGAAATGTTTTCTTTCTGTAACCTCACCATTACCCATTAACGGTTGCCCCAAAAGAGCCTTATATTTAACACCCCATCCTAAATACACCTCATTTAGTACTTCCTTAATCATCTTAATGGGATAACCCCTTTCTACAAACATGTTACCAAGAAAGGTAAAGGCCCCCCTGAGGTCACCATATTCAGAGGTCATTCTTGCGATCCTCACCGCCTGACCCTTAACAATACTTTTCTTTTGCACAGTGGGATGATTGCTTGAATAATGCAGATAGCTATTGCACCATGTGTTTTTTCTATAAATATTGGACTTAAAACCTTTTGAGGCTTTACAAATAGTGACATCTAAATAATTTATACTCATGTTGTTGGAATAATGTGTACATTTTAAAAAAGATGTACATGAATTCAAATATAACATAAAATCTTCTAAATCATCTGGTGTTCCATACCATAAGACAAAGATGTCATCCAAAAATCTTATATATAGTCCAATATTTGAAAAGAAAGGACAGTTGAACACGTGTCTATTTTCCCATTCTAGGAGAACCAAGTTGGCGAACACAGGTTGCATGGCAACTCCGCTGATTTGTTGGTAATATTCCCCTTGAAAATGGATATAATTTGAATCTAATACTACTTCCATAAGTTCCAAAATTAGAATTATTTTATCCTTAGGTAAAGTGGAATACTTAGTCAAACTGTCCCCAAAATACTCATGCCCTTCATTCCTAGGGATACATGTAAAGAGATCCCTAACATCAATGGTCAAGAATATACAGCCTTCTTTCCATAAATTGTCATTAATTTTACTGAGAAATTCCCATGAATCTTTTACCAAATGTGTAGTCCTGCTAATAATATCTTTAGTATAATGATCAATGTACACTGCTAAGGGATGCGTCTTTGAATTTTTTGCTGATACTATTGGTCTAAATGGTGGTTCAAAAATTGACTTATGTACCTTAAGTATTCCAAATATATTGGGAATAACAGGGTATTCTTGTTTCAAAAACTTGTACATCTTGTCATCAATTCTATTTTCAATAAGATATTCTTCTAATAAAGAATCAATTCTGCTATATCCAATATTTATCTCATTAATAGAAACAGGTACATAAGTTTTATTATCCAAAAGAATGTTGGTAATTACATTGTTATATTCCTCTTTGTTGTTTAAAACTACTCCCCCACCTTTATCCGGTTTCATAATACGAAAAATGTCCTGAGTCTGTAATTCTTCCAACAATCTTCCTTCCTCATTATTCAGGTTAGAATTTTTGGTTTTCCATCTATTTTGGGCATATAAATCATATAATTCTTCTGTAACTATCTTTTCAAACATAGTGAAGTGGGGGGTTGAATGTACTACTCCTTACCAACTCATTATAATGACCACCATTATTTGCAGCTTCATTATTATACAAGATTTTTAAATTTAATTTCCTTAAATATAGTTTTAAATCAACTAGGTGGTTAGCTATATCACCATATTGTGATTTCACAAATTTGAAACCTTTCGAAAATAATGAAAAATGTAATTTGGTCAAAGTGCAAGATGTATAATTAAAAATTTTGAATCCATTGTACTCATTAATAATGCCCTCGAAGTCATTAGAAATACTTATTTCCCTTTCTTCACCACTTTTTTCCACTCGTATTCCTTCCCATAACTGTTGCTGGACAGTCCCGGATCCGATGGAAATCTGCTTTTGCTTGCTAGCCTTTCTGATCTTCTGGGTCCTAAAAAAGGTTCATCCTCCTGATTAAATGAATCTAATTCATCTAATGGTCTGTGTGTATTCCTATCTATTCTATATGGAGCATTATTAACACTACCTTCGTCATACCTCTCAGTATGATCAGGCTCAAAATGTGTTTTCCTATTATACCCTTTATCCCCACTGTTCACTTAGATTTTAGGCGGACCTGGGTATGCCTTCCCTAGCTCATACTGCCTCTTATTTATTTATTTATTTATTTTATTTTACATTTGTTGACCGGGATAGTCCGACTGGACACATGTCCTTTTTCAGCTGAGGCCCGGGGAGAAAAGCTCCAATAGGACAAAGTAGGTTACAACAATATTTGACAGATAACATACGATTGTAGTTATACATTTAATACACAGATGAGAAAAAGTTACATTAGTATGTGCAATAACAATTATAAAAGAAACAAAACCTTCATATCACTAGTTTCAGGTAGATAGTAGACGGCTTAATGCCTAGGTGGATAGTAGAATTACTGAGGAAATGGAGGAGGAACTATGGATTAGTATGGATTAGAACATTGGCAAAGCCAGTGGGATTTGAAGTGGTGGGAGAGGCCTTTCTTGAATGTATTTAGGGAGGTTGAATCGGTGAGACTAGGTGGAAGAGAATTCCATATTTTACCCACTGTGTTGGAAAACAGAGAGTCACCTCCTGAGTTACAGGATTTGATCGTCTGTGCAAGTATTCTGTGTGATGATCTTAGTCTATTTAGATTTGTGTAAGGGGTAATTAAACCACTCAGGCCGGGAATGTTTTCAGGTTGAGAGAGTATTTTATAAGCAACTATAAGTTGCTTCTGTAGGAGTAGGTTTGGTAGTTCTATCCAACCTAGGTTCTGAAGATTAGTACAGTGATGGGTTTTGTAGGGCAAGCCCGTAGCAAATCTGGCAATATGATTATAACAACAAGAGAGTTTAGATAGATCCAATTTGTTGGGGTTTGTAAGCATGGGGGAGGCATACAAGAGGGTGGATAGGAGATGGGTGCGAGCAATAGCCACTTTAGCCATGGGAGTCAGAAAGAATTTTATTCTATAGAGGGACCCCAGTTTCTTATTAACAGTTTTGATAGTTTGGTTGATGTGTACATCAAATCTGAGTTTGTTGTCGATGGTAACTCCTAGTAGCTTGGTATGAGGGTCAGGGGAGATGATGGTTCCATTGTTGGATTGTACACAAAAGGGAAAGGTTGGTGTTTTATGGGTAGGATGGAAGAGGAGCATTTTAGGTTTTTTTGGGTTAAGGATCAGTTGGCGTTCCGATAAGCATTTTTCAACTGCAGTGAAACAGTCTTGAGTTTTGGATAGTAGAATAATTGGCGATTTATCTGAGCAAATTAGTGTCGAGTCATCAGCATATTGAATACATGTGGACTCTGGGATGACTTTGTTAAGATCATTAATAAAGATGGAAAATAGAAGAGGGCCAAGTATGGAACCTTGGGGGACCCCTATGATGTTGGGTAAGAGGTTGGAGAGCTTATTATGCCAGAGCACAGCTTGTTGCCTATCAGAAAGATAGGCATGAAACCAGTCTAGGGTTTTGTTATCTAGGTAGAGAGTTTTAAGGGTTTCATGCAGGAGTTCGTGGTTGACCATGTCAAAAGCTTTTGATAGGTCCAGGAAGAGAGCTGAAGATATTTTTTTGTCATTCCAGTTGAGATTGATAGTGTTTGTGAATGAGAGGAGAGCAGTAGTGGCGCTATGTTTGGGCCTGAAGCCGTGTTGTGAGTTGGTTAGCAGATTGTCCTGAGTTAGGTAGTGGATGAGTTGTTTGTGAATACATTTTTCCATGATTTTTGACAGTGGTGACAAAATGGCTATTGGCCTGTAGTTTGAGAGGTCAGTGGATGGGCCACCTTTATGGAGAGGGATGACATGGGAGATTTTCCATATGGAGGGGATTGTGGATTCGGTTATGGTGCGATTAATTAAGATTGAGATGGGATAGGCTATGAAATCTGCAGCTTTTTGTAGAAAGTCAGCTGGAAGTAGGTCTGCGGCGAGGGTGGTAGGCTTTAATTTCTTTAGTAACGATCGAATGTATGCAGTAGGGACAGGTTGTAGGTTGAATAACGGCGTGGTCTTCGGGATGGGACCTATGGTTGGGGAGCAGGGGGCTGCTTGTTGGTTGGCTAAGGATTTGATTACATCGATGAAGAAGGTGTTAAAGGATGTGGCCACTTCATCTGGGTTTTTTATAGTTAGGTCTGCTGGTGTAGGGTGGAGGACTTACCTGGATGGAGGAGTTTATTTATTCCTGCCCAAAACTTTTGGGGGTTGTTTTGGTGTTTATGTTGTAGTTGGAAATAGTAGTTCTTTTTGTCCATTAAGACAGATTTTTTTGTGTCATTTCTTAGTTGTTGGAAGCTGATATGGTCTAGGGGTGACTTGGTAGCACGCCATTTATTCCATGCTTTATTTCTGGATTTAATTTTGGATGAGGAGTCTTTTGATAGCCATGGTGCTATTAGGGCTTTTGTTTTGATTGAGCGTTTGGGGGCATGTGAGTCAAGTATGTTTAGAAATGTGGAGTTAAAATTTGTTACTGCCTCTTCTAGTGGGAGGTGTTTTAGGATTGACCAGTTACAGGACTGCAGCTCATTTTGGAATCTAGTGAGGTCAAAATGTTTAGTGCTTCTAACAGTCCTGAGCACAGGGAGTTGGCAGCTACCTATTTTGCTTTTTACCATATAAGTAATGAGGTGATCACTGAGCTCATTAGTAATGGTCCCAGATTTGTAAGTTTTGGTTTTAAAGTTAGTGAGTATCCAGTCTAGGATACTTTCTTTTTGTTTGTTGCTACCAATTCTGGTGGAGGTGGTTATAATTTGTGAAAAGCCATGGAGATTGATATTGGTTGGGTCTGACTCTGACACACATAGATTCCAGTCAATGTTGACATCTCTAGAGCGTATTTCCTTTGTTTAGTTTGAAAAACATTTAACACTTTTTTATCAATCTTAATCAAAATTCTGTTATACAAATCCTCATATTCACCAAACAATAAGTCATTTATAATATCAGCATTCAATGTATTAGTTTCGGTTTCCAGATCAAGCAGTGTACAGTCATTGTTTTTAATCAGTCTTTCAACCAATCTTTTACCACATTCGTCAAAGAAACTGTTCCATTCTATAATCACATCTTCAGAATACAAAATACCAAATGGATATTTATATACCCTTAGTCCTTGTGGTATAATGTTATTTTTCACACAAAACTTTAGATAATTATTGTCGATTTGTAGGCGCTTTAATTTATAGAGTTTTTTCTCCAAGAGAAAAATAATTTCTTTTAATGTCAATGAGTTTTCTTTAGATGCCTCCGACCCAAAATATGCTGTTGACAAAGGAAATTTACTATCAAAATTAAATGTCTTAGTTACCACATCTTTATAGCTCAAACCTGTTGTAAAATTAGTGGCAACATTAGAACAGACAAAGGTTGACATGCTGCCCAGTTGGTGCCTGCTCCTACTTTGCCCTGTACAGCCAATATAGCATCAGATTATGTGCATTGTGCATTGCTGCTGTCTACTTTGGTGGAGACAGGTTTTACAAGTAAGGTATTGCTGAGGCCATACCTCTATGTTGGTGGTCATATATCTGTTTGTAGTAGAATGAATAAACAGAAGAATGTGAGCAATCCAAAGGACACCACAGTTTATTCCAAAATAGTACGACAGTTCGTTACAAGATAGTTAAGTGCTTTCCTCTCCACTACAGAGACTTCCTCAGAACAAAACATTAACCTCACCCAACCAAGTTAAATACTCCCATCAATTATTCAATTGAACAACAATTAAAATTTAAAAAGCAGTATCATAACATTCTGCATAGCATTAAGAATCACAAAAACACTTTTGAAAAGTCCTAAAAACATTAAACACATAATATTGCACTCAGCTCTATCAATAATTAACTGTTCAATATATACAAAACTAAAAATTATTTTTAAAAATATTCTAAGGATTAACCTGAAATTTGATCAAGTTTTAAAACACTGGCAATACTAATGGTCTCATTTATGTCTGGATATCGAGAGGCATTCATGAATAATTGCCATCTTAATTCCATAACATCTAAATGTATGTCCAAAATTTCCCCTTTCTCATCTTCCTTTAATTGCTGTAAAACCAAGAATTTAAATAATGTGTGGAATTTTCACTTATGTGTCTAAATAATGCACTTGTCAACCTAGCATGTCTGATGTCCCCTAAATATTCGCCCATTCTGGTCTTTAATTTCCTAACAATTTTACCAATATAGAAAATGGGACATTCCTGACATTTAGCCATGTATATCACTCTTTTACTATTACAATTGTATTGACCCCTAATATACAATTTTTGCCCATTTACCTTAATGTAGTCATCAATTTCCAATAAATGTTGACAAAAAGAACAAGTATTGCATTTGAAATTCCCCACTTTTCTATTTGTCTTCTGTGTAGGTCTCATCCCCTCTAGAATATTCTTTATACATTTGTCCCTCCTAAACACATACTTAGGGTTCTTCCCTACTTTGGAACCTATACTTGTATCAAATTGCAAAATTTCCCAATGGTCATTTAACACCTCTATAATGGAATTGGCCAAACCATTGTAGGTTAACACCAGGGACAAATTAAATTCACCCCCTTGTTTCATACTGTAGGCATTCCTAACAAAGCCATTACCCAAAATTGGTTTATAAACCCCGTGATTCCACTTAAAAATAACCTCTTTTGTGAGCTCCTCCAAAAGCCAATCAGGATATCCCCTCTGCTTGAACATTTGACTAATAAAGTCCAACTCGACTAAAAAATCAGCATCAGAACTAACCATCCTGGCTGCTCTTATCAGTTGCCCCTTAACCACTCCCTTCTTTTGATTATCAGGATGGCAGCTCCCATAATCTAAATATGAATTGGAAAAGGTTGATTTCCTGTGATTTTGGTCAAAATTTCATTTGGGCATAATCAATTGTTAAATCAACACCTAAATATACTATACGTTCCCTACTGTATTCAAAATGTTAACCTACAATGGGATGGCGATTGTTGACAGGCTGTCAGGATTGTGTAGCAGTGTATTGTGAATATGATATTTGGCCTGTGTGGGGAGGGGGTAGATATGGTTCCTTTTCTGTCTGACTTTGCATGCTGCCCCAGTTTCTGGTGCTCTATCAACTGTATATGTTTGTAGAGTAGGACTGAGATATGTCCCGTACCACAGTTAGGCATAATACTACACAGTGAATTGGGCCAGTATATGTAGGGGTAAGTGTGTGAGTGACAAAAATGCTAATGGTTTTGTTCACACAGTCCTTAAACTCTACTGTTCATTTTGCTTACCAGTATGTGACTGTGGTGGACTTGGTTGTGGGTATGCATTTTCACACTGGTGTCTGTTTTTCACTGCTGTTACATCCTTG
Source organism: Protopterus annectens (assembly GCF_019279795.1). Taxonomy (NCBI): domain Eukaryota; kingdom Metazoa; phylum Chordata; order Ceratodontiformes; family Protopteridae; genus Protopterus; species Protopterus annectens. Next base: position 657,558,687 of record NC_056741.1, on the reverse strand, counting down.
TAGTGCCTGATACCTTTACAAATACATGTGTAATTCCCCATAGCAGATTTAGGTTATTGTTGTGTCAGTCTAACTGTAGTTTAGACAGTGCTTGGTGACATGCCTAGCAGCTCAGTGTAGTTTCCCCTCTGTGATGCTATGTCCAGATATTTGTGGGATGTACTATTATCTGGTCCCCATACGTGTTGTGTATTTCTGACACATCAGTAGGATGATGTAAAGATTTAAGTCAACAACTAGTGGGAAGTAATTGGGTTTTGACTTTTGCTATATCAGTCAATATATGTCAGAACAGAAAGGAGTGTATTACTGCAGCAACTGTGTCAGCTTATCTACTCCAGTATTTGAGACATGTCCCTATCTTCCACCCTCCAGTTTGTCAGGCTTGGTCCAGATTCATTGCACCAAGGAGTTCTGAGCATACCTCTCAACTGGCCAGATTGTGTCAGAATGTCCAGGTTTATTGCTTATATTTCTGATCTGTTCCACACATTCCTTAATTGTATTTCTCTGGTACATCAGTGTGTACATCCGTGTGATGATGTCAGGATTCCTGTCAGTAAGTGTTGACATAAATTTCATTTTCTGAACTCACATACTTCAGAACATGCATGCTGAAACTTACCCTGTTACTCTAGCAACATTCCACTTTTATAAGAGCAATATTTACATTATGTCCTTAGTTTTGGCCCATTGTCCCCCCATTTCCCATTTTCACAGCCATTGGCCGGAATTCTTGCAATAAGAGGTTGAGAGGAATGGTGCTAAGGTATGACTCCACTACATGTTATGAGTATATATATATATATATATATATATATATATATATATATATATATATATATATATATATTTGCATATGTTTATATACATTTTTTTTATATTTATATACATATATATATATATATATATATATATATATATATATATATATATATATATATATATATATATATATATATATATATATATATGTGTGTATACACACACACACACACACACACACACACACACATATATATATATATATATATATATATATATGTGTGTGTGTGTGTGTGTATGTGTGTGTATATTTTACATGTATATATTTTATATGTATATTTCTATAAATAGTCATGTATACATTCTCATATTTATCTCACCATACATATCTACAGTATTTTTCACTACTATTCTATACCTGTACTGAATGATATATTTGAAAAAGCAATAGGGATTCCTACAGCTCAGATGGTGTAGTGGTACATTGGGACTAGTGTGTACAGAGTCTTGGGTTTGAGAGTTGGCAGGGCTGATTATTTTGTTGTGTGGCAGAACAATGGCTGATGGAGACAGGGTGATTATGGCAGTTTTAAGCAGTTGTAAGTGGGTTTCCGCAGGTTTGTGCGATAGCAAGTGATGCCAGCACACTGTTAACCATACAGATGCTTAAACTGTGTATCGCTTAGCGTCATGCAAACTCACTTATTGCTGCTTACTGCCACTTACTCCCACTTACCCCAGTGCTAATTTCATTAAATGAAAAGAAAAAAGGGGTGATAGTACAGTGGTCAAAAAAGTGGCATGCTGAGGGAAAAACAATATGAGAGATAGCTAGGGATCTGCAGGACGTGAGTAGGGAAGGGCCATAGCTGTCTGTTTCTTCTGCAGCAACAGCTGTGCACTTCTACAAAATTTGGAGGTAAATTTGGACACTCAAACTCCTGAGAGCGGGGTAAGGACAACAGTAGTGTGTTTTCAAACCAACTGGACCAGATTACATGTGTCCAGTGGACATGTGTGTAAAATGGACAGCTATGTATGGGGCATAATATTTGGGGAGGAACAGATTGCCCTTTTTTTAAGGTGAGAGTGGGATGTTGGGGAAGGATAGTAGGTATAAATGGGGAGATAAGTTGGGTAGGAAGACGACAGACATGACAGACAAGACAGCAGACAGGGGCGGTGTATGACATATGTGGGGGCTAAACACCTCAGAAGGGGTGGGTGGTTGGGAATCAGACGCTCAAGAGCCCCCAGATGGATACAGTGGGACCGAGGTCCACACCCATGGGCAGTCACCACTACACCTTCATAGCCAAAAAGGTGTCTGTGCTGAGGGGCAGACCATGAGGGTCAGGCTGACACTCAAGATGTGCCACATGGTCCTCAAGCTGGTGAAGCTGATCTCCAAACTCCTTTCAGAGCCCACTAACCATCAAACCCCGGACCTGACTATGGGTGACAGTATTCTGTCTGTGCCCGCTCCTGGGCAAGGATGGGCTCCATCCCCCGAGGCAGTTCCATCCAAAGGTGGTGCAGGACCAGCAGACAAGGAGGTCCCAGGTTAGGTCCCAGACATGCTGGGGCCCAGTGCCATGGCCAGATGAGGCGGGACAGGTAGATCCACTGGGATTGACCTTCTCAGACATGCTATGGTATTGAGGTTTTATAAAATATGTTGGTTAGTCATGAACAACACATTCCAGGATTAGTTATAACAGCATGCATGTGTGTTCCAACTGACCCCATAAAATGGATTTGAAACAGTTGCATAGCAAAAAGAACACATGCATATATGGAACCACAGTGAACATTATAACAGCATGCAGGTTACATTGATAGCAATAGGCTACCAAAGATAGTATTTGAACAGGGAACATTAATAATCAAACATTTAAATATTTGTAGAACAATAGGACACATGTCCCAACAGTAAGTTTGGTGAAAAACATACCCATTAATATATGTGCATAGATTACTGGTGCAGATGGGGGGAAGAGAGATGTCAGTAACAACTGTATAGGCTTCAATTGCTCACAACTGTACTGATCATTACTCTGTTTATTACTCTCCAGGTATGACCTCACTTTACATCTACCTATGGCCTTGGGTTGGGCAGTGGTATGTTTGTACACGGTGTATTAATAATGCCTTTCTAAGGCTGATATGAACATTCCTTTACCTGGCAGACCTGTGGAGGAAATGTCTGTTAACACTACCTGACTGTTTCTACCCATATTCACATAGATAAGGTTACATATGGGCACTCATACTGTGTGTGTGTGTGCGTGTGTGTGTGTGTGTGTGTGTGTGTGTGTGTGTGTGTGTGTGTGTGTGTGTGTGTGTGTGTGTGTGCCTGTGTGTGTGTCTGTGTGCTGCTGCCATACTCTGCCTTGATTTCTATCGGTCACCATGGGTGTCGGCAGCAGTGACCACTGGCCTTGACAGTGTGACACTTGAGGGACATTTATCAGAGGAGAGTACTTGGTGTATGTACTTATCTTGCTGTCATTTGCAGCCTTGGGGTTGGACAGTGGGTGTTGTATACAGTGTATAAGTACAGTCTTCTTACAGCTAATATATACGTTTTATTACCTGGCAGACCTTTGGAAGAAATTTCTGTTAACACTACCTGACTCTTTCTATACATATTCACATATTCCTGGCTGATAGTATGCATACAGCTTACTACCACTCCCAGGATTCGAACCGTGTCTGTTTGTGCAAAAAAAGTACAACTTTGTGTTCATCAGAATGATATACTGAGGAACTGATGTTGCTTGTTTGACTGCTTTCTGCCTAATACTCTCTTAGTTGTAAATCTGACCTTGTAATTCTTACATTCATGCATGCCAGATAGTTCTTATACTGTGTATTCATACTTTGACATAGTACAGTCTGGGAAACACTGGTTAACAAAACATTACTATTCAGGTATCAGATCCTGGTGCATGGAACATTTCATATAGTTGATCTTCTGTTTTACAGCTCCAGAATCTTTGTCAAATGAGCCTCAATTATTTAATGCTTTCAGAGCCATAGTTGTTGTGCAGAGCACATTTAGATTCATACCTCCGCATACCAAGGTAAACACAACCAGTCTGGGGTTTTGGTTTTATTGACAGGTACTGACACTTTTATTGATATATACCCTGTACATCACTATTATATTGCTAATGTCTCATTTATTCAGCACAAACAATACATGCTGGGGCATTCTGGAGTACAGGGTCATGGTTGGTCTCCTAGTGAAAGACCATGAGGAGAGACTGCTGCAGGGCAACTACCAGGGCTCCCAATACAAAGCAGAGGCCTGGGACCATCTCGCACATGATCTCACCAGTGCTACTGACATCCTGCGAACTGGTGATCATGTCCGGCACCATTTCGCTGATCTCAAGCATAGGAAGAGGGAGCTCTTGGACCAGTGGACCCAAGATGCATGGACATAGAATGTCCCAGAAGTGTGTAAGTATCAGTATCAATTAGTGTTTACCAAAGTCCAGCCTGCGTATGTGATTGATAGGTATGCATAAATGTTTCTTTATCTCCTGTACAGCTGCAGATGAGAGGGCTGTGGACATAGACACCCATGCCAGGTAGGTTGCTAAGGCTGTGCCGGGAGGCTGGTTAGTACAACTCTAGCTTGCAGTATGCAGGGCAAATAAATAGAAAGGAGTAGAATGTCAACTGCCAGTAGGTTAAAATGTGTACTGTGTGTAATGAATAAATGAGATGTTAGCAGAGTAATACTGATGTACAGGATATCTATCAATAAAATTGTCAGTGCCTTCAATAAAACTAAAAACCCCAGACTGCTGTGTTTACTTTAGTATATGGTGGTATGAATCTAAATGTGTTCAGGTTCTGCACAGCAACTATAGCACTGGCAGCTTGAATTAATTGAGGCTCATTTGACAAAGATTGTGGAGCTGTAAAACAGGAGATCAACTATATGAAATGTTCCATGCACCAAAATCGTATCGCTGAATAGTAATCTGTAAACTATCATACTGTATCCCCTACAGCAGTGCTTTGTGTTAACCGTTGTTTTCCAGACTGTAATATGTCAAAGTATTAATACACAGTACAAGAACTATCTGCCATGCCTGAATGTCAGAATTACAAGGTCAGATTGTCCAACCAAGAGAGTATTAAGCAGAAAACAGTGAAGCAAATGACAGCAGTTCCTCAATCGCTTGTTGTGTTGAAATGCAACTTTGTTCTACCTTTTTGCACAAACAGGCATGGTTCTTACCCCAGGAATGGTAGTAAGCTGTATGCATAATTTCACCCAGGAATACGAGAATATATGTAGAAACAGTCAGGTAGTGTTAACAGAAATTTCCTCCATGTCTGCCAGGTAAGGAAAAATGTTTCTATTAGCTGTAAGAAGGCTGTACTAATACACTGTGTGCAACACTTCCACTGTCCAACCTCAAGGCTGCAATTGACAGCAAGATAACTACATACACCAAGCAGTTTCTTCCGATAAATGTCCCTCAAGGATCACAATGTCACCAGGTTGACAGATAAAAATCCAGGTGGAGTATGGCAGTAGCACACACACACACACACACACACACACACACACACACACACACACACACACACACACACACACACACACCATGAGTGCAGGGCACCCCTGTCAGTGTCACATATGTAACCTTGAATATCTGAATATGTATAGAAACAGTCAGGTAGTGTTAACAGATATTTTCTCCACAGGTCTGTCAGGTAAGGAAATGTATGTATCAGCTTTAAGAAGGCTTTAGTAATACACTGTGTACAAACATTCCACTGCCCAACCCCAGGCCATAGCTAGATGTAAAGTGATTTCATACCTGGAGAGTAATGAGTAGAGCAATGATCAGCACATTTGTGAGCAATCGAAGCCTATGCAGTTGTTAATTGACATCTCTCTCTCTCTCCCCCACCATATCTGCACCAATAATTCATACACATAATCAACAGGTATGTTTTCTCCAAAACTACGGTGGGGATATGTGTCCTATTGTTCTACACATATTAAATCATTCGATTGCTAATGTTCCCAGTTCAAATACTATCATTGGTGGTCTGTTGCTATCAACGTAACCTGCATGCTGTTATGATGCATACTGTTGTTCCATTTATGCATGTGGTCTGTTTGCTTTGCAACTGTTTCAAATCTGTTGTTTTGGTAAACTGGAACACCCATGCATGCTGTTAAAACTAATTTTGAAATGTTTTGTTCATGACTAACCAACATATTTTGTAAAACCTCAACACCATAGCACTTCTGGGAAGGCAGATCCCAGCAATCCATCTGTCCCACCTCATCTGGCCATGGCACTGGCCCCAGCATATCTAGGACACAATCTGGGATCTTCTCATCTGCTGGTCCAGTATGTATATAACATGCAGTGCAGTCATACTTCAGAACCATCTATCTCAACCTCTTAGTGCAAAAAACTGTACAGAGGCTGTAAAAGCGGGGTGGGCCACATATAGGGACATATTTCAAATATTGCTGTTATAAATGAAGACATTTGCTACAGCAACAGAGTACATTTCAGAAGACAGTTACTGAAGGATACAAGGATGGAAACTGAAATATTATGTCATTATTTACTGATATAAATCGTTGTATCATCACAGTGATTTACCAGACAAATACAAATAAATTGTGGAACAGAACAAAAGTATGGACCAAACATATGGACATTCTGTGAAGATCCTGGCAGTGGAGAGGTATGCTCGGAACCCTTTAGTGCAATGAATCTGGACCAAGCCTGACAGATTAGGGGACAAAGGCATGAAAATAAGGACATATCCAAAATACATGAGTAGATAAGCTGAGAAAGTTAATGTAGTAACATTGTATGTCCCAACATATATTGACTGAAATAACACAAGTCTGGGACTCAGTTGCTTCTCATTAGTTAGTGACCTCAATCCCCACATCATCTCACTGATTTGTCAGGAATACACAACAGTTATGGGGATCAGACAAAAGATATCGACCAGCTCTGGGGCTGTACACGTGCAATTGCAAATATAACAGGCACTATAGGGATGTAACACTAGAGGAAAACAAACACTGGTATGATAGTGCATACCCACAACCAAATGTACCACAATCACAGCAACATACCAGTAAGCAAGGTGAACACTATTGTATAGTGACTGTGTGAGCAACAATATCCCATTTGCCACTCCCACATTACTCCTACATGTATTGCCCCAAGTCCCACTGTAGTGGGAATCTTGAGGTGTTATGGGACATATCACAGTCTGCCCGTATAAACATATACAGGTGATAGGGAACCAGAAACTGGAGCAGCATGCACAGTCCGATAGAAAGGGCCTGTGACTCTCACATGTACCTCCCTCCTTACACAGCTTAAATAACATGTACACACTACACAATCCTGACAGTATGTTAACAATGGCCAGATATACACAGGCTTCTCAAATGTACAGTTTCCTAGAGAATGTCTAGGCACAGGACTCATATCAATGGTCTGTTCCTTGTTACATTTCTGGGGGTCTATGACATCACTGGGATGGTAGCAGGAATGAAGGCAATACATAATGATACTACATACCTCTTAACCTCTCAGTGCATAACATCTGGACAAAGCCTGAAATAATTGGAGGACAAAGGCCCAAACACAGGGGTATATTGGACATATTGCTGTCATTAATTTAGACAGTTTCTGGTGTTACACGATTTGTTGTCATATATCTTTTCTGAAGGATATGAAGTCAGTAATACCAATGGATGTTAGCATTTACTGACTGCATTCCCCAGAGTATCCTACTGATTAGCCAAGGACAACAACTTTCTGGAGAATAGACCAAACATATGAGCCACGCATCTGGACATTGTCTAGGCCTCTGGACAGTGTAGAGGTATGACTGCAGTCATGTAACAGAATGGAAATCTCCTGACAGCCATACATGTCACCCAGCACCTTATGAAGCACAGCAAGACCAACACAACACTCCCCCACATTAGCTCTGGGCAATTACCCATGTATATTCAAATATAACATGCAGTACAGGGATGGAACTGTAGAGAAAAGCAGATAGGGGTGCAAAAATGTCCACCCAAAGATATTTGCACCACAGTCACAGTAACATACTAGTACCCAGAATAAACTCCAGAGTAGAACAACTGTCTGAACAAACATTTCCTGAATGCCAGTCATACACTTCACTGACATATACTGGCCAAAATCACAGTGTAATGGAAATCCTGAGGTGTTACAGAACATTTCAAAGTCTGCCTCTACAAGCATACAGACCTAATAGACCACCGGCAGCTGTAGCAGCATGCAGTCAGATAGGTAAAAGATGTATGGCACTCACATCCGCTACTCTTCCTACCTAGCCCAACAAACATCTACACAAAACACTGCTACACAGTCTTGGCAGTCTGTTCACAATGGCCAGACATAAACAACTGTCATATGTACAGATTTCCACAGAATTTCCAGGGTTGGAACCATTATCCTGGCCACTGCCACATGCCATGGCCAGCAGTCTGTCAGGTCCCTGGAATGATAACAGAAGTGCTGTCAGTAATTAATAATATACCATACCTCTGCACCTGGTAGTGCAGGACATCTAGACAATGCATGATGTACTTGGGGACAGGGGGCCAGAAAGAGGGACATATCACACATAATGGTGTTACAAACTGAAGCAGTAGCTGTTTTACACATGTTGTTGTAACATAACATCCCTGAAAGATATGATGTCTGGAACACCAGTGGATGTCAACAGTTAGTGACTACAATCCTCACATTATCCTATTGACCCCACAAAAACAGATGTTGTATGAGGAACAGACCAAACGTAAGAGGCAAACCTCTGGCCACTCTGTGGACAACATGCTAGTTGAGAGATATGTCAGAGGCATATCACTGTCAGATGTCAACTCATGCAGTAAATGCATATCCAGATGAATCCTGTCAATTTAGCAACCTTCTATGTGTATAACAGCACTAATGACATACAATCTGTACCCAGTTCTGGAGCTTTGTCCCCCAGGTTGTTGGGCTGTTTCCACATGACCTGTCCTGTGAGATATTCCTACCTACTGTCTGTGAAGCTGTAGCCCCCACATCTCTGTAATGACCCCTGCACAGGCAAGGAGAAGGGGCAAGGCCCACATGAAGGATGTCCCATATGTTGGAACTAGCAGCAGTGTCCAGATCCACACCATAATACTATGTGGGCACCTACATAGCAGTATGGCCCCAGCAATACCTGACAGGACAACATCAACCCATTAAAAGTAAGCTGAACACCTGTGGTGGACAGCAGTAATACCCAACTACCATCATAGGTGGAAATAATCACAGGACGGGCCAAGAAGGAACAGGTGCCTTATTGCCAGCCATGTCAACATGTTATGCATAAGCAAATAAGGTCACAGGTAATGTATACCAATGCTGTCTTTGAGTACAAACTGGATACATTAACTAAGGCCAATCAGTAGGCCTTCCAGACATGTGTCTGCAATTCCAGGGGCAACACACATATCTGCTCTGTAGTGGTGGTCAATAACATCACATTCACATATGCTATATTTATAGGCAACCAGCTGCAGACAGGTGAAGTATAAACTTCACCCTCCTGTCCCCCCATAGGCACACATGTGCATGTACAGCACTTGCCCCTCTCCCCTCATGATCAGAAAGCAGGTCTATAATGCCCTCTCAAAGGCAACACATAAAGGTCTCCATAGGCCTGATACTATTCCTGGTTGCATCCTAGATGAACACAGGCAGGGGCTCTCAGACCCATTCTGCAGTATTGTCAACCACAGACTGAGCACTGGTGTCATCCAATCTGCACAGAGGATAGACAGAAAGTTGACATAAAATAGATTATGCATTAGCATGAATGTTACTCAATGACATGACCAAAAACCTCAATACTCTCCATTAAATATAATATAATATTAATATGCAATTGGAGACAAATAAAAATATACAGCCCAAATTCCCAAGCCAGGGTAGTGTAGTGGTTAGAGTCCCAGTTTTGCATGCAGACATACATGGTTTGAGTACTACAACAACAAGCAATCCAATTTTACACTGGAAAGCAGTGTTAAAAGTACTATTTTCATATTAAAATATGTGGTCAGTTATTTTTGTCACCAAGGGTAATGTAACTGGTGCAAAATAGAAGTGTGAGTGCATATAACATGTGAAACCACCCATGTATACGTATGTCCCATATATTATAGTTACATCCCTTGCTACTGTAATGAAAGCACATTTTTATTTTATAAGAAATACATAAAAAATATAATATAATATTATAATAATATGATATAATATCATAATTATGATAATATTATAACATTATAATATTATACTAATACTATAATATTATATTATTATTATAATATAATATATATAGAAATATATATATATATATATATATATATATATATATATATATATATATAGATATATATATATATATATATATAAGATATTTTATAAGAATGAACTGTGAGCAATGATAAGCAATGTGCAGCTATGCTTTGCAGGTGTAAGCATTGCTCGAACGTGAATGCTAAGCATCAGGTAGCTCAGCAAAGTGGATTTGCACATTGGTAAACATTGCTAAGTGAAGCCAACACAGATTAAGCATCTGTATATTTAACTGTGTGTTGGCATCACGTAGCATCACACAAACCCACTTCCAACTGCTTAAAACTGCTTTTATCACTCTGTTTCCATCAGCCACCATTCTGCCTAGCAACAAAATAATCAGCCCTGCCAAGTCATGAACCCAGGACCCTGTTCAACAAAGTCAGATCAATGTACTACTACATCAGTTGAGTTGTAAGGACTGCTGATGCTTTTTCAAACATATAATGCAGTAGAGTCATTCAACAGTAGGGAAAAGATTCTGTAGAATAAGTCAGGTTTTGTATTTATACATGTATATATGCATGGAGATATATATATATATATGTATATATATATATATATATATATATATATATATATATATATATATATATATATATATATATATATATATATATATATATATATATATATATATATACACATATATATACGTATATATATATATAAATAAGGTATATATATATATGTATATATACATATATATATATATATATATATATATATATATATATATATATATATATATATATATATAGATATATATATATATATATATATATATATATATATATATATGTTCATAGGTTCATACTAGGCTATCTGCCCTATGGCATTTATAAGCCTAGCCAGAGTGTGTTTGACTTTCGCCACCCATTTTAAATTAATTTTGCTATGCCCTTTACCAAGGTTAGTATACTGTGCCTCTGTCTAACAGTGACACAGAAGTGATACCCAGGGTAAACCTATGATCTCCCATCCACTCATCAAGATTCCTCTTGAAGAGAGTCAATGAGGGACTCTGTCTAACCTGGACTGGGATTTTATTCCAGAGTGAAGGGAGCCTCTGGGTTATGAACCTGTCCCTCCAGCATGTCCTATTTATTTCAGTGCTGAGGTTCAAGTCTCTCGAGCACGTAGCTCGATGGGATTTGGATTTTCTGAGGTGCAGCATGTCCATTAATTCCGGGTTGTACATGGCTTTATACGTCAGGCACAGATCGCCTCTGAGCAGGCGGTATGCCACTGAGTAGAGCTGGAGTTTCTTTAACCGGGCAGCATATGGCATCTGTTTGAGCCCTTTGATCCTCTTGGTGAGGTACTTTTGGGGTCTTTCCATTTGCTGCAGGTGTCTGGTAAGGTACATCCCAAAAGGTACATTGTACTCAATTATGGGCCTGATGAGGGATGAATAAAGAGGCACGATGACCTCCCCTGATCTAGATGTGAATCCTTTCATGATTAGGTGTGCTATATAAAATGTTTTTCTAACCACTTTGGCCACGTGGTTGTCAAATGAGAGATTGCTATCAACTTGGGTCCCCAGGTCCCTAATTACTTCTTCTGTACTTAATGGATTACCACATATGTGGTAATTTGTGGGCACTTTGTTTTTGCCAAAGGGGATGACTATACACTTTTTGGCGTTTAGCTTGCAGCCATGGCTCTGGTACCAGTTGTCTGTTTCTAAGAGGCCCTTTTTGGAGGATGCTTGGCCTTAGACTATTTTATGAGTGCCCATAGTTTCTTGCTAATACTGATCAGAGATGCCTTCCATTTTTGGGATTTTGCTCTATCATGTAGTAGCTTCCTCCTTCTATTGTATAGTTTGTTTATGGTTGGGGTCCACCAGACAGGATGTCTGCCTTTGGAGGATTGGGTCTTGGTTTTATTTGGGATTGCATGATCCATGCATTCCTGAAGGTGTTCATAGAATGCGTTTATAAAGGATTCTGCGGTCTGGGCCATATTTTCCACAGGCCGGGGGTCTTTGAAGGATTCGACCTCGGTTTTGAGGAGTGTGAAATTTGCTTTAGAGAAGTTGTTTGCTGTGGTTTTCTGGCAGGGAGTGGGGTTGGGATGTGAATATCCAGTGAGATTAGTTTATGGTCTGATATTACCAGTGAGGGATACACTTCTGGTCTGGAGTATAGAGTCCCTATGTTGGTGATGATCAGGTCCAGTATGTTTTCCCCTCTTGTGGGAGTGGTAACAAGTTGTTCTATAGCATTTGAGTTTATAAATTCTAGGAACCTTTGGACTAGGGTGCTGGAGCTAGAGTAATGCTCCCAGTCTATGTTTGGGTAGTTAAAGTTGGCCAATATAATTGTGTTTGGAGAGACATCCATATTTTCCAGTGTTCTCAGGAAGGCCGAGTGGGGTTCCTGGGTTTGGGAGGGTGGTCTGTAGCAGGCTATAAACTGGAAGGCAGTTTTACCCACTGTTAGTTGCACATGGATAGTCTCTGATGCTTTGTGCTGTGCCACCAACCTGGAGGTGTGAGTATCTTTGATGAATATTGATACTCCCCCTCCTTTTGTGGTTCGGTCCAAGTTTTGGGGCTGAAAAGCATGGTATGAGGTATAACCTGGTAGTGCTGGGGTGCTCTCAGGAGCCTTGAACCAGGTTTCTGTTACTGCACAGATATCGATGTTCTCCATGCTAAGGAGAGTTTCGAGTGCGTGCATCTTGAGGTTTAGACTTCTGGCGTTGAGTAGCATTACTCTTAGTTTCTTATCCCTTGTGATACCCATGGAGATGGGTTTGTCTTTTGAGCCTTGCCTAAAAAAGACACTATGGGTGTAGCAAGAGCCTTTACCAATATCCGAAAGCCCAGGGGTGACAGGTGCAAGCCGTCCCTAGCGAAGCATCGTGGCTTGTCGAGAATGTCATCACAGGCTGACAGGCATTGGATCCCCTTTGAATGACAGCAATACTTAAGCCAATTGTTGAAATTGATCATCTTATCATCATATTGTGGCATCATTCTTGGTGAGGGTAAGATGCTACTCAAGGTCAGGGTCATACCAGCCTGGGCTACATGCTCAGAGAGCTCCTCTATGTCTCTTTTCATGTAGTCCAGGGAGGTACGTCTCAGGTCATTCACACCAGCATGGACAATTACTGAGTCATATTTCTACTTGCCTTGGAGTGACCTGAGTGCTTGTGTTATGTGGCGGATCCTAGCGCCTGACAGGCAGCTCACCGTGACCTTCTCCTTGTTCAGCCTGGCTAGCGGGACGTCAGTGTGCCTGACGATAGAGTCACCTATTACAAGTGTATCAGGTGTGTTGTTTAGCCTTAAGGGCTGTGACTGTTCCGCACACTGGCTTTGTGAGCTATGTGTTGCACGTGTTTTGTTTTGAGGTAGCGGTTGCTTGGGTGTCTGCTTTGGAGGTCTCTGCTGCTTAGGCAGATTTTTATTTAGCACCTCTGAGTATGTTTTTGTGTGTTTATGTGTTTGGTTTGCTGTCGTGGTAGGTCTATGTGAGACTGGAGTTGTAGTGAGTGTGGTTTCCTTCTCCTCCTGACTGGTTACGCCAGTACTAAGTTGAGAGAGCTTATAGTTTGGCTATATGGTTGCATCTCTCACATGTGTTGGAATTTGTCGGGAGGAGGAGAGGGTTGTCTGTGTACATGAGGCAGTTGTAACATTGCCTCAAGATTTTTCTATCTTAAAAAATGTATATATATATATATATATATATATATATATATATATATATATATATATATATATATATACTCACCATAACATGTAGTGGAGTCATACCTCACAACCATGCCTCTCAACTTCTTAGTACAAGAAATCTGGCCAAAGGCTGTCCAAATGGGGGAAAATCATTTACTGTCAGAAATCCTCAGATCATTGCAGTGATTTACCAGGGATGTAAAAATAATGAATTTGTAGAACAGACCAGAAATATGAGCAATAAACCTGAACATACTGCAACAATCTGGACAATCGAGAGGTAGGCTCGGAGCCCCTTAGTGCAACAAATCTGGACTAAGTCTGACAAAGTGGGGGGAGAAAGCCATGAAAATAGGGACATATTTGAAATACTGGAGTAGATAAGCTGACACAGTTGCTGCAGTAACACCCTCATTTCTGTCTTAACATATATTGAGTGAAATAGCACAAGTCCAACACTCAATTACTTCTCACTAGTTAGTGACTGAAATCTTCACATCATCCCACTGGTGTGTCAGGAAATACACAACACTTATGGGGGCCAGGCAACAGTACATCCTACAAATATTTGGACTTAACATCACATTAGGAAAACTACACTCAGCTGCTAAGCATGTCACCAAGTACTGTCCAAACTACAGTCAGACTGAAACAACCCTATCCCAAATCTGCTAGGGGGAATTACACATGTACTGAGAAATATATCCAGCACTACATGGATGTAAAAGCATTGAAAAACAGACACCAGTGTGAAAGTGCATACCCACAACTAAATCCACCACAGTCACAGTGACATACTGGTAAGCCAAAGGAACAGTATAGTATATGGACTGTGTGAACAAAAACATCTCAACATGTTTCCACTCACACACTACTCCCACATATACTGGCCCAATTCACAGTGTAGTATGATGCCTGACCATAGTATGGGACATGTCTCAGTCTGCCCCTACAAACATATACAGCCGATAGACCACCAGAAACAGGAGCAGCATACACAGACAGATAGAGAAAGAGCCATAACACATGCATCCACGTTCCTCCCTACACAGGCCAAATAACATTGACACAATACACTGCTACATAATCCTGAAAGTCTGCCAACAATTGCCAGAAATACACAGACCTCTCAACTGTACTGAGTCCCACAGAATGTCCAGGCTTTCCCCTCATATATAAGGCCTCTTGCACATAAAATGTCTGGCAGTCTGATACTTAACTGGGATAATTTCAGGAATGTAGGCACTAAGTAATTATATACCATACCTATCAACCTCTTACTGCATGACATCTGGACAAAGCCTGACATAATTGTGGGACAGAGGCCCAAAAATAAGGCCATATTTGAAATATTACTGGTATGAAACTGAGAATGTTGCTGTTGCAACAGGGTTAGTTGCAACATATTTTTTCGGAGGGATACAAGGTCAGAAACACAAATGGATGTTAGCAGTTACTGACTGCAATCCCCAGAGTATGGGCAAAACTGAAACGCCTAAGGGTAAAACAAGGTGCAGAAAAAAGTAAGAACAAATGAAAAAAGCTGCACCAAGATAGCACACAATAAAAGTTTATTCACACAAACACAAAAATGGTAAGCGCTTTCACAACTACTGTTGCTTCATCAGACATAACTGCAAGATAGCAAAATGCTTATATAGGTGCAATAAACAGAAAATAAACCTATTAATTTGAATTAGCCAATAATGTCATACCAACAATAAATTAACTCATGAAAAGGCATACCAATATAAAACTCAACTACATGACTAAACAAATTATTATATGTGCATATAAAAATGCAAAAACTAAAAAAAGCAACTTGTATGCATATGAATCTATAAAAAGGGTAAAAAGTTAAAACATCATGAAAAGCCTAAATTAATGCTTGAGTTGTCTAGCCTTCAAAAAAGGAATTAAAAAAGTAGTGCCATTTAAGCCAGGATATTTCTCAGCATTGAGTTTAAGAATCCACTTTTGTTCATATCCCTCTGTAATATTTTCTATATCTCCTCCTCTTAAGTTCCTAGGAATATGTTGTATAACAAAAAACCTAAAGGTGTGAGAATGACCAGTGCATACTACATGGTTGGCTAGCGCATTGGATTCCTTACAATTATTGATATCTCTGATATGCTCTAAAATTCTATCTTTCAGCATCCTGTTAGTTTTGCCTACATAAAATGCAGGGCATTGCTGGCAAAAACAAAAATAAACAAAATCAGTAGTTCTACAATCTGAATATTGATTAGAACATATCAAGAAATGTCTAGTAGGATGTGTATATTTATTCTTACTGAAAATATATTGGCATGCACTACATCTCCTACATGGAAAAGTACCAATACGAGTAGAGAGACTCACAGTCACTCGTGCCTCTCCATTACATACATGCTGTTTCAGGGACTTATTATTCTTGAAACTAAAAGTAGGAGCTTGTCCAACTTTCTCAATAAGGCCAGGGACCTCATGTAACAGATGCGATTGTCTTCTAATAATTTCTGTATATTGATTCACATTACTGGAAAATTGAAACGCAACTCTAAACTTATTGCTAGCTACTGCATTATTATCTGTAGTATCAACAGCACTATTGGTATTTAAATAAGGCTTGCATCTAGTATTCCTCAATTTCCAGGCTCTGACACAGTTCTATCAATGTCCGTACTTGAATAACCCCTATCCAAAAAATCGGACTTAAGGCTTTCAAGTGCATTTACTGCATCTTTGTCTCTATTATGTAAATGTAAAATCCTAAAAACTTGACCCCTTAGTACATTCCTAGGAATGTGTCTAATTGTTTCAAGTCCTTTCATACCTCCTTATTGTTCAACCTGTTTTTCTCTTCCTTGGTCTGTGGCGGTTGTCAGCCTTATCCTCCTCTCCACCCTCAGCCTTTAGCACATATTGATGGTTCAAAGCAATGGCAGCCCCTACCATGTTTCCAGTTAAAATTCCCCCACATGTGTAGACCAATGGTGCAGAGTCTGTGGGAAAAACAAAACTGTAAGGTGTTTCCATAATTTATATGGTTGTGCTGCATTTGCAATCTGTATGATTGGCTGACTATGATACATTGTACCTGCTGGCTATGCAATTTGTTCTTGATTGTTTTTATTCTGCTATTTTACTTTCTTTCCTTTTTTCCCTTCCCATTTCCTCCCATTTTAAGCCCCAAGGCGCACAACGCAAGCCCAATTCCCAAATGTAAACAGTCCTGTTTTAGACCAAGTGCCTGCCACTCAAACCCATTTAGCTAATGTAAACATGAAGGCATGGCCCTTTCCTGGACATGAACATGCTCCTCATTTCATGGAATAAGTCAATACAGCCTCAGACACACTCCCTTGCTTAGCTGTGCTTAGCTAAACTTATCTCTATGCCATAGGGGTTCAATGTGCTTACAACATGCCTGACATACATCCTTTTCTTGTGTGTTGCTCCTCCTAGTTACATTATCATGCTATAGTACCTACACAGTTAGGTGCAGTTTGGGACTTAGAAGATTTTTGTGATTCAGTAAATTTCCCCTCATTTGTATACCCCACTGCCTTAGTCCATAGTTACTGTACTAACACAGATCCTTTTCCCTTGACACCAGTGTTCCCTGGCATTGTTTTGATTCTGTATGTCATAGACTATAATGGCAAAATGCAGATTTCCCCTAAAATTGAGTTTTCACATTTTTGTTTTATTTTCTGCACAATCCTGTTTCCACTCTGTTGCCCTATGCTTAAACGGCCGAGATCGACCAAAAAAAAAACTTTAATTTTTATAAAAATGAAGCAGTTTTCCAAGCCAGTGGCAATATATTTGGCCATTGGCATGCCTAAACACTATAATACATGCTTTTTTGGAAGATGCCATGCCTCCGTTTTGTTATTTGCAGAAATGTATTTGGTTAATAACCAAATACATTTCTACAAATAACACTGTTCTTGCATGGATACCTGCCTGTTTGCTGAATCACGAGTTCACCTAATTTGCATGGTTTTCACCAGCAAATGAGGTAGTTAGCATTCAGCAGTCGTGTCCATGCAGGAACAGTGTAGGCACACTCGTGCACGTCAGATCAGCTGTTTCCTGGATTGCTAGGCGGATATTTTCCATGCAGGAACGGCTACACTGTTCCTGCACAGAATTTTCAGCTTCCTGAATCTCAGGGCATGTGTGGATGAAAGTACTAAATAAACAGTCATCTAGGCCAGATTCAATAAAGCCTACACTAAGTGTACACTAAGTGTACATATGTATTCAAGAACATTCTTATCACAATTTTTGTGCTTTTGAGCCACTCAGAAAGATTACAGTAAGTGTACATGTAATCTACACTTTATGATAACCTTTATAAATCCCTGTCAATATTTAAAGCTGCTAGAATATTAGTAGGAAAACTAAAATTAGGAGGAAGAAGGTGTGAGTTATGTCTGTGTTGTCTGTTTACTCATAACGGTGTGCACTTACTGTAAATGTTATTGAGTCCCGAGGTCTGTTTTGTGCAAATTTATTACATGCCTTACAAGCTTTACTCTTTAATTATTACTGTTACTCAAAACTGAGCAAAATGATGGGTAATATAGCATCTTTAGCTTCACAATTAAAGGTTATTGACTCCAAATTATGGCACTCTTGCAGTTTCTTTCTTTATTTACTAATTAGGGTTTTCTAAGGCATAATCACAGATCAGACATCAGGAGGATCTTTTAAAAAATGTTTAACTTTGAGATTTGTGTGCTTAGGGAATTTTTCAGTGAGCTGATATGCTTAAAAAAACAGTGTTCTTATATAAAAAAAATGAAATCAGTTATCTGCCAGATCAGGAAATAGAAGGGATGTGTAGAATCTATGGTGTTGGTTTAAATGGTAAGATGATGAACAAACAAGTACCAATAAATGTAGATATTTTTTCTTTTTTTTTTCCAACACACAAGTATATACAATATTGCCTTTTGTTAAGTTTGTAAAGTTCCATGTTTAGGTGAGAGTAGAAGAATGAAGATAAAAAGACAAAATGTATAATCACAATAAAATAGATGAAAAAGACGACGTTCCCAAAGACAGTGATTAATAGAGTATCAGAGAAGCAGACATGAAAGGAAAACAGCCAGGAGCAGAGATAATGCACCACTAATAAATTGAGAATAAAACAGGATAAAACTGCTGGTGATCTTTTAACTTAGTTGCTTCTTCTTTGTAAAGATACAAAGAGAGAGAGAGAGAGTTAACATTAGCATAAAGTTGAAGGAGGGAAAAATACTTAATATGTTTTGGTCTGGGGTATAGTTTTCATTCCTTGCACATATGGTCATCATCCAGAAAGGATTTGCTAGATCCTCATTTGATGAATGAAATGAAATGAAACACCAGAGCAAGTTGTCAGTGAAAAGAAACTATTAAAGCATTAGTTTATGTATGAGACAAAGATCTACATGCATTCCTTGTAATGCTGTCTGTAAACAATCCCCTTAATACAGTATAATGCTAAAAAAGATAGTACAGCAATTATTAGGAAATTCTACTTTTCTTCAGTTAATTATGTTACATCTTGCAAGAATTAGACTGGGATCCCATAATGCAGTTTCAAGGAATTTTATTTAACACAGAAATACAATTTTAGTTACATGTTGCAAAAGAAAGAATGGCCAAACTGCATTAAAGGAGAGAGATGTAGGAAATGGAATCTATATCTCTGGGTATATAGGGATGATAATTAAACAGCTATGCTTCTTTTTAAATACACAGAAAGCAGAGCAAGAATTTTTTGTCTGTCCTTCTCAGTAGGTCATGACTTTTGACATCACTTGATATCATTTGACCAAGAAGGCAGTTTATTTTCTACTAAGTATGTCTGTGGGAGCTGCACAAAGCTGAAAAACAGTACAGCATATGTCACAAAATATTTTGGCCTAAAAAGTACCTATAATAAGCAAGTCGAATGGCAAACAAGGCCATTTCAGCTACATGTAGATTTCACAACAAGGTATTCCTAATTCTACACTGTTAGCAGTGCCAAGGAAACAGTGAACCCCTTAGACAAGGCCCACCTTCCAGTTATGCTACAAAAAGAAGGAAGTGTATGGTTGTTTATGCTGCAAAAAGATGATTGTCTTAGTGTTGCTAGCATTATATGATGTTCCAGTATTTGCATTTGCTGATATTATAGAAGGAAGAGCAATAAAACTAACAATGAAGGAAAGAAAAAAGAAAGAAATTATGTACAATGAGGAGTATGTTTCATCTTAAATACACTCATTAATTATGCCAAAGGTATAACATAAAAAGCAAACATTAGCACTAAAATATTAATGCCAAATAGCAATATTGATCCTCTGATTTTTATTACACATTTTATTAACTTTAGGGTTTCAAAGAAATGGTCCTTATTCTAGCAAGTAACTAATGCACGTCAAGAATTGATCCTGAACAGGACATTGGTTCATCCTTTAACACATGCTCAATCACAGGGACACTGTACACATGTATTGACTCACCAGTGTGTATTTACAACATGGAAGTAAAGCAGATAGCCTACTGAAAGATGATGCTAACACATTCTAACACATACACATGCACATACACATGCACACACACACACACACACACACACACACACATGCACACACACACACACACACACACACACACACACACACACACACACACACACACACACATATACAAGATGTGCAATGTTCACAAAAGAATGATCCTATCCAACAACCTTAGCAGAGGTGGTGTTGTGTTTAGGGGCCACCACAGCGGAACTCCAGTCCGCTAATGGTTTGTGGTTGATTTTTACGTGCTGAGTTGCCAGCCTTAATGCACAACCTTCAAATTACTACTGTGATGTCCTTAATTATCACTATCAGGGTATTAAGATAATAAAATGGAAGAAAAAATAACGTGCATGGGGTTATTTATTAAAAGTTACATATGGTACTTTTAATAAGTGCCATAATTATGAAGATTTAACTTTTCTTAGGTCTATTCATTAGTTAAGTATTTAGTCCAGTGCCTTAACCACAAACAATTTGACATTTCTTCCTGATCATTAAGTATTCAGACCTCAATTACTTAAATTTCAGGTATATTTTTAACCGACTAAAGTAAATTCAAAGTACAGTTGTCTCTACCTTTGTAAGTGTCTGTACTTCTAGAAGTCTGATGATATTAAGTATTTGCTATCAGTGTTCAACAAATATTTTTACTGAGGTTAAAGGCTGATTGATGAGATCTGGATGCAGTCAATTCACATTTTACTAAGCTAGAAACATGATACACATTTTCAGTATCATGAAATGTATTAAGGCTTAGCAATAACTGTTTTATACTGCTGCCATCAGTTGAAGACCGGAATACTAAAAGGGTCAAACAATTTTGCTAGAATTCATAGATTCATAGGTTCATAGGTAGGTACTAGGCTATCGGCCCAAGGGCCTACGTAAGCCTAGCTAGCAAGGTTCCCTGGCTTACGCCACCCAGGAAAGTTATTTTCCTGTTCCACTGTTGAGCAGAGTCACAGAAGTGATCCCCGGAGTGTATTTCCTATTTCCCATCCACTAATCAAGATTTTTCTTGAAGAGTGCTAATGAAGAACTTTGCTTGACATAGATGAGTAGCCTGTTCCAGAGTATGGGAAGTCTCTGGGACAGGAATCTATCCCTTCAGCATGTCCTTTTTATTGTGGTGACAAGATTTAGGTCCCTAGAGCGTGTAGCTCAGAGGGATTAGGATTTCGTTAGGTGTGGCATGTCCAGCAGCTCTGGGTTTGACATAGCGTTATATGTTAGGCAGAGATCACCTCAGAGTAGATGATATCCTATGGAGTAAAGCTGGAGTTTTTTGAGGCGGTCAGTGTAGGTCATTTGTTTGAGGCCAGTAATCCTCTTTGTGAGGTACTTCTGTGGCCTTTCCAGCTGCTACAGATATCTTGTGAGGTACATTCCAAAAGGGCCATTGTATTCTATAATGGGTCTAATGAGTGTCAAGTAGAGGGGAACAATGACCTCTTTTTTCCTGGATGAGAACCCTTTTATGATGAGGTGTACCACATAGAAGGACTTCCTGACTACTGAGGCGATGTGACTGTCAAAGGAAAGACTACTGTCCACCTGGGTTCCAAGGTCTCTTATCACACATTCGGTGTTAAGTAGATTTCTGCCTTTGTGGTAGTTCATGGGTACATAGTTTTTACCAAAGGGGATAATTAAGTAAACGTTATACTTTACATGAGCTGTATTGACACATCCATGGCAAAATTATGTTTACATAGTAGTCAACCATATTTACTTTTAATCATTGGTTATATTTTCTTTTTGTAGGACCTCATTTCAGTAGACTGTACATGAAGGAATAAATGCTTCATTCAATAAAACATGTTTGCTCTTTAATCTTGAAATAGAATGAGAAAGTCAAATGATTATGTATTGTAATCATATATAACAACAACAAATATTTAGACAAGCAGATCCTTGCAGAGTGATACAGAGAGAATAACTGGAGAGTAAATAGTCAGCAGGATTTAAGAAATTACATTTTCCATGCAGGAGCAGTGTAGCCGCTCCTGCATGGAATATGGCCGGCAAGCGATCCAGGAACATGCTGCATTGACGTGCATGAGCAAGCAGACACTGTTCCTGCACAGAAACCTGTCCTGGATGCTAATTACCTCATTTGCTGGTGAAAAACATGCAAATGAGGTAAAATAACGATCCAGGAAGCAGGTAGGTAACAGAGCAGGAACAGTGTAAGCTGCAGAAATGTATTCGGCTACTAGCCAAATACATTTCTGCAAAAAAGAAAACGGAGCCCTGACAGCTCCATTAAAAGCATGGACCCTAACCTGTAGGCAGGCCAATGGCCAAATATATGGCAATTGGCATGTTAAAGTGTTTATTTTATTAAAAAATAAAAGTTTATTATTTTATGGATGATCTCGGCCATTGAAGCATAAGGAAGCACCGCACAAACGGGTTTGGGGGGAAAATAAATTGTCCATTTTAGGGGAAAACTGCATTTTTCCATTATAGTCAATGGCATGCAGAATCAAAACAATGGCAGGGAACACTTGTTGCTAAGGGTCAAGGCTCTTGTGTAGTGCAGTAACTATGAAGTAAGGCAGTGGGGTATGTTAATGAGGGGACTTATACTGAATGACATAATTCTTCTAAGTGTCACACTACACCTAACCGTGTAGACAGGAGGAGCAACTAACATGAAAAGGGTGTGTGTCATGTTTGCTGTAAGCACATTGGAGCTCTGTTGGACAGGTTTGTGCTTAGCTAAGTACAGCTAAGTGAGGGGGTGAGTCTGTAACTGTATACACTTATTCCATGAACTGAGGAGCATGTTCACACCAAACGGAGGGCCATTTCTTGCTGTTTACACTAGCTAAAATGAGTCTGGGTGGCACATCGGGGCTTAAACAGGAAGGATATAGGAAAAGAAAAAAGAAATAGCAAAACAAGGGAAATGCAGTAAAAAAAGCAATATGGGATACTGCAACTCACAATGGGCCAAGCAAAGCACACCATGATACAGCTGGTAGGTAGCTGCATAGCTGAAAATGGGAGGAGATGTAAAAAACAATTAAAGGTCAACAGCGCAATAAAGGAGAAATGAAGTAGAAATCACTAATATGGGACTCTTGCAACTCACAATGGGCCAAGCAAAGCACAGAATAATACAGCTGGCAGGAGGCTTCATAGCTGAAAATGGAAAGAGATGCAAGTAAAAATTAATTAAAAAAAGGGCAACAGCAGAATAAAGGCAATCATGCACAAATTATCAGTAATGCCTCTAACACTCACAGTGGCCAAATCAAAGCCATGAGTAATATAGGTGGCAGCTGGAATGTATCATAGTTAGCCAATCATACAGGCAGCATCTGCAGCACAACAGTATAAAGTATGGAAACAGCTTACAGTCTGTTTTTTCCCACAAACTCTGGTGTATACATGCAGGGGAATTTTAACTGGAAAAATGGTAGGGGCTGCCATTGCTTTGATCCATCAGTATGTGCTAGAGGCTGAGGGCAGAGAGGAGGATAATGCTGACAACCACCACAGACCAAGGAGAAGGAGAAGAGTGTTTAGACCCAGGGTAACCTACCATAGGCTACATAATCTGGAGGCAGTAGAGTGATACAGGGTGGACAGAGATACTTCATCAAATCACCGAGCTGTGCCGGCTTCAACTCAGAGCTAGAACCAACAGAGGGGAATCCATCCCAGTGGATACCAAGGTATGTGTAGCCTTAAGAATTCTAGCTACATGTACTTACCAAAGACCTACTGGAGACATGATGGGGGTCTCACAGCCATCTGCATCCAGGGTACTCCACCAATTCCTGTATGCCATGCTACAACATGCCAATGAGCACATTTACTTCCCAAGCACCCGTGAGGAGAGGGCGAGCAATATGCATCTCTTCCACCATGTAGCAGAATACCCAGAGGTGCTGGGTGCCATAGACTGTATATACATCCACATCAAAGGACCACCTGGTGAACAGGGTAGAGTCTACATAAACCGCAAGGGCTTCCCCTCCATCATCTGCTAGGTTATGTGCAATGCCCAATGCATTATCATGAATGTGTGTGCTGGCAGCCCTTGAAGCTGTCATGACTCCCACATCTGGCATTTGTCACAGCTGTACCAGACATTTGCCAGTTGGGGCATCCCCTATGACCATCTGGTGGGGGATGTTGGCTATGCACTGGAGTCATGGATGATGACACCCATCAGAAATGCACATCACCCATACAAGAACACCATAATGAGGCACACGCACAAACCAGTATCATTATAGATCATGTGTTTGGGATGCCCAAGTCACGGTTCTACTGCCTTAACATATCTGGTGGAGCCTTGCAGTAGTCTCCAGCCACATGTACTCCCATGTTCATAGTATGTGCCATGCTACACAATATGATCCTGTGGAAATAGCTGCAGCATGAACAGTACAGGGAAAGGACACACAGCTCACCACCATTTCCAAAGGCCACACAGACACACACAGTAAAATGGATGACACACACACACACACATCACATTATCTGTAACTTATCATGTATAGGCAGTATACTGTGTGCATCCAACATGAGCAGCCCTCAAGCACTATCCTCATAACTGCTGCAAGCACAAGGTAAGTCAGTCTTCTTAACAATAAATTAATGGAATAGTATGTTCTGCTAGCATATCTATGGTAACGCTGCATGCATGCAAGGAAAAAGGGATGGCCTACTGGGATAGCAGCAAACAACTGACAGCTAAGGGGGACACCAGGAAATGTCTGGCCAAAACTCACCTCCACATACTTTGCAGTAGTAACCAAGGTGTCAAATCCCACTGAAGTATAGTTGATGGGACAATAGGGATCATAGGTCACAGGCATGGAGGTCATGATCGGGGTCCAATAACCACACCTCACACCCAGACAGCAAGTCAGCTCTATAAAACCACAGAAAAATGTCTGGTAAAGGCACACTAATGGTGGCAATGTTGAATTAACCCCCTAGAGACTCACACAACAGTGATAACACAGCAGGACCCACAGTTGCAGTAAGGCTATGAAGGGTAAGACATCTGAAACTTAAATGTATGCCAGTACAATCTGGCCTGGGCTCTTTGCTGATATGCCTCCAGTCCTCAAGACAGGGTACAATAGTATAGTAAATGGAACCAAAATGTAAAGCAAATATCAACGCAGTCTGTGCAAATGTGTACAGTAGACAGATGTGCCGCTCCACCCAAATACTCATACAAATGCAGTAACATATATGTTTGCATGGAAATAGCAGCATAGCACACAGTGGCAGGGCTGTACCAATACACATAAAAACATGTTGCCTGTCCACAATATGCAGGGGTCAATGTGTGGTTAATACCATCTGGATCTGGCCAGCATGTTCTCCTGGCAGTCATCTTGTACTGCCCTAGGTACAGTGCTGCGTTTGACAGGGCCATGTGCAGATAAATGCAGTATCAAATGTTATGCATGTCAGTGACACCCACTGCTCTGCCACTAACATAACAGGAAGTCACAGTTCTATGTGGAATATGATACACATATTGGTGACATCTTGAAGGATGTGTAGCAAAGGTGCCAAGGCTTTTGTGAATATAAGTGCTTTATGGTACTGTTGCCAGTGGTCATTCTAAATAATCATTTTTCTTATGTTTGCTTTTACAAATAATGGACATGCCTGCACAATTAAATGCAATCTGTACCCACATGCATAACTCCCAACCTCTGAAAGCAAGATGTCTGGACAAGGGCAGAAAGAACAGTGGAACAAACAATGATAGGCATGTGTCGTAAATATCACCCTTACATACTGAGAAAGTTGACAGGTTGAGGGGTTTGCATTATCAGTAATTGTCTGAATGTTATGTATTCAGAAACAGTAATGTCTATATCCTTTTGTAACACCACACATCAATTATATGTAACTAACTTGCCATAAAAACACAAGTTTACATAGAAAGGATGAGACCTCTGGCCAGACACCTGGACAGCCTGCCAAAAAATGTACTGATCAGAGGTATACGCACACAAGGATATGACACCTCATGTTAGAAAGATACCATACAAGCAGGAGATCCCAGCCAATATATCACCAGGTTGCTGGACTGTTCACACAGCTGTGTGTCATTACTACACTGGCTGTAGCTGCACCTCACAAATGGCCTTGTTGGGCAAGAATTTACATAGCTGCCCTCATATTATTGGTCCATGCATCATATAACTAGTATTCCTCTGGTAAAGCACTGTGATTATCCTGAGGATGTCTGGCACTAAGCAATGACACAATACATTGCAGTTTCAGACTACAGATATGTCAGTAAATGTCTACTAAACAAAACAAGTACCCTGAGGAAAGTCCTTTGTAGACCGGAGAGATACGGTTGTAGCCCACAGAACCCTGGACTGGAGTACACCTATCTCTGGAATGGAGTCCCACCCTAACTATAGAAGATCACACTGGGCATGCTCCTACACTTAGAGAATCACAGTACATGTTGGAACCCACATCAGAATATATGACTGTATTGTGTATTTATGTCCATGCATACAGACAGCTATGTACACCTCAACTGTCCCCACACACACACATCAGACAGGATTGACCACAGCTAGCTGTAGGTGGCCCATATGTAATATATCTGCATCTGTTGTGTGAGATATACACACACACATACACATACACACACACACACATACACACGCACACACACACACACACACACACACACACACACACACACACACACACACACACACACACACACACACACACATACACACACACACACACACACACACACATATATATATGGGCAAGAAATAATAACATATGTCAAGCATACACAAATAGAAGTGGGGAACTGAGAGGCAGACAGTGATATAGAGGGAGGCACAGGGGGACACAGAGTGAGTCACACACACAGATACCCTGAATGGCATACAGTGATGTCCTGCTGTGCACTGTGGCATACCAGTTGTAAACAGTCACATGTGCAGCATAGAAGGTGAGCCCCATTATGTAACAGTACTGAGGGTGAGTTTATTATATCACATCACCTGCCTGTGTGTGTGTGTGTGTGTGTGTGTGTGTGTGTGTGTGTGTGTGTGTGTGTGTGTGTGTCTGTCTCCATAGGTCCAAGTATTTGGAGACTCTTAACACTCAGTATACTTCCCATTTCCCTACTTCGCAAGATCTGCTGCTTTCATTCACCTTAGAAGTACCATTGGGCACAAATTGCACCATTAAGTTCTGTAGCATGTGCGATAGCTGTGTAACACTGTAATATAAGTAAGTAGATAGGTTGGGGTTCTAATCTCAATACTGGCAAGTGTTTGTGTGTGTGTGACAGTTGTGTATGTGAGAATGAGGGTGTGTGCATTTGTAGGTGAAACAGTTTTAGGCCATTCCCACCCACAGCACTTCCCAGTGCCCCACTTTTTCAGTCCTGCTGATGTCATTCTCCTTATTAGCACCTTTGGCCAGTTGTCAGCCCAGTAAGCTCTGTAGTGTGTGTGATAACTGTGCAACACAATAGCACACATCACTAGCTAGACAGGGGTTCTAATCTCTGATCTGGTAAATGAGTGTGTGTGAATGTTGATAAGAAGAAATATCTTGATAAGTCTCCCACCAACTGCCCTACTTTATCAGTCATGCTGATGTCATTCCGCTTATCAGCCCCTTTGCCCAGTTGTCAGACCAGTAAACTCTGTAACATGTGTGATAACTGAGTAAAACAATAATAAAAACCACTAGCTAAACAGGGGTTCTAATCTCATATCTGGCAAATGAGTGTGTGTGTAAGTTGGTAAGAAGAAGTACTTTTATAAGTCTCCCACCCACTGCCCTACTTTATCAATCCTGCTGATGTTATTCCCTTTATCAGCACCTTTGGCCAATTATCAGCTCAGTAAGCTCTGTAACACATGTGATAATTGGCTAACACTATAGAACAGATAACTGGATAGGCAGGGGTTCTATTCTCTGATCTGCTAAATGTGTTTGTGGGTGACTAAGTGTGTGTGAACTCTTGTAGGAAGAAGTATTTTGATAAGTTTCCCACCCACCAGCATACGTTATCAGTCCTGCTGATGTCATTCCTCTTATCAGCACCTGTATGCAATTGTCAGTCCAGTAAGCTCTGTAGTGTGTGTGATAACTGTGTAACATAATAGTACAAATAACTAGATAGGCAGGGGTTCTACTCTCAGATCTGGCAAATGTGTGTGTGGGTGTATAAGTGTGTGTGTAACTGTGTATGTTTGTCGGAAAAAAAGTATTTTGATAAGTTACCCACCCACTGGCCTACTGTAGCAGCCATGCTGATGTCACTCCTCTTATAGCTTCATAGGTGTGTACTAGGCTAATGGCTCTGGAGCCATTACAAGCCTAGCCCATAGAAGTGCCCTGCCATTCTGCCAGCTGACATTAGTTCCCAGTGACCGCATCAAGTAGAGCCACTGGAGTGATCTCTAGAGTGAAAATTCTATTACCTATCCACTCATCAAGATCTCTCTGGAACAGGGTCATCTAGATGCTTTGCTTGGCATGTATAGGACGTCTATTCCAGGGCATGTGCAGTCTCTGGGTGAGTAACCTGTCTCTCCAGCATGTTGTGTTGATTGTGGAAATGAGGTTGAGGTCCCTGCAGTGTCTGGGATGAGAGAATGGCATGTCTTTAGATGTAGCATTTATAAAAGAGCTCTGTCAGACATGACTTTGTAAGTCAAGCAGAGAAAGCCTCTACATAGGTGAAATGAGAGTGAGAAATGCTGGAGTCTCTTGAGTTTGTCCATGTAGGACATGTGTTTAATGCGTAGGATCCTCATTGTGAGGAACTTCTGTGACCTCTCCAGCTGTTGCAGGTGTCTAGTGAGGTACATGCTAAATGGGCCGTTATACTTGATGATTGTTGTAATGAGGGAAGAGTACACAGAGATGATGACCTCCTTCTTCCTGGATGCGAAACCCTTGGTAATGAGATGTGCCACATAGAAGGATTTCCTGACCACAGTGGCAATGTGGTGGTTAAAGGACAGGATGCTGTCAACCTGTGTCCCCAGATCTCTTATAACACCTTCAGTGTTCCGTGGACTCCCATCGATGTGGTACTTAGTGGGAACTGAGATTTTACCAAAGGGGCTGATGATGCATTTTGTGGTGTTAAGATTCAGGCCATGGTTTCCAAACCAGTCAGTAGTCTCAGTGAGGCCTTTCTGTAGGATGTCTGTATCGCTTGTGGAGTTAATGATTGCTCACCAGCTTGCAGTTGTATGTGAAACTGGTCAGCCGAGTTCCTTTGTGTTGGCCTGGACTCCTGAGAAGTACATGCTGAACAGGAGAATACCCAGGACTGATCCCTGTGGGACTCCACTCATGACTGGCTGGCAGTGTGACTTGGAGCTCACTACTTTCACACTGTGTGTTCCATCTGTGAGCCAATTTGCAACCCCCCCTAGGGATATAGGGGTTGATGCCTAGTTTGGTGAGTTCATCCACAATTCCTGAATGAGGAATGGTATCAAGAGCCTCGGCCAGATTGATGTAGGCTGTATGCAGTGCCTTACTGTCATGCACAGCCCTGGTGACTGACTCAAAGAAGTCAACCAGGTTGAGCAGGCATGATTTCCCTTTCACAAAGCCAAACTGTAAGGGGGTCCAGAGTTAGAAGATTACCTATATGTTTGTTGATCATGCCCTTGATGATGTGCTCCATAGCAGTACATATCAGACTCATCAGGGTAATGGAGTAATTCCCAGGGTCTGTAGTTTCCACACCTTTATGGAGAGGGATGACTGTAGTAGTGCACCATTTAGGAGGTACAAAGCTTAAGGTGAGGCTGTGACTGAACAGGAGTCACAGATGTGGTGCCAGGTATCTTTGTAGTTCATGTAAAACACAGCCATGGATAATGTGGGGTCTCCTGGAAGCTGTATTCTTGCCTGTGGACTATGTGGCAGTAATCCTGGGAGCCTGGCATTCTTCAGGCATTATGATTGTTTCCCTTGGAGGGAGGGAGGGGTAAAGTTGGAACTGAATGTGTTGGCAAGAATGTTGGCAATATCTGTTAGTTCAGTATAGGAGTTAGCATTGTGCAGTAACTCAGAGCAATTCTGGGTACTGGTGTGGAGGTTCTTGATATCACTAACAAAGGATTTCTTATTGCTGTCAATGTCTGCTACAATTCTGCCATCATAGGCAGCTTTAGATGATTTCATGAGGGATCTCAAGTTGTTGTTGAGGCTAAGAAGGAAGTTTCACCTCTCTTGGGACTCAAACTTTTCTGCAACAGATTTTCCTTCTGTTGTACAGGTTATTAATGACAGGGGACCACTAGATTGGCCTTCAGTGTTTGGAGGAGAGTGTCATGGTTCTGTAGGGTATGGCTAGTTCCATGCCTTGATGTACATGTTTGTACAGTGCATTAGTGTATGATTTGGCAGTCATGCAGGTATTTTCCATTGGCATGGATGCTCTGAAGTTAGCTACCTCTGTTCTTATGAGTCCAAAGTCAGCTTTGGTGAAGTTTTTCAAGGTGGTTATCTTTCGGGGGGTGGGGATGAGATGTGGATTTCCATGGTGATTACTCTATGTTGGATCTGACCAGGTAGTGATTGAGTACTGTTGTTAAGCAACAGTGACATATGTCAGTAATCAACACAAGTCAAGGATGTTGCTTCCTCGACTGAGTGTCAGAAAAAGCTGGTCCAGGGCATTGGATCTGATGAATTCCAGGAAGCATTGGACCAGTGCATTGGTACTTGAGTATCTCACCCAGTTGATGGAGGGGTAGTCAAACTCTCCTAGTATGAGAGTGTTGTGTTGGACCTTGATAGTTTCCAGGGTGTTGAGGAATGTGGATTGAGAGTCTAGGGACAGGGATGTGGACCTATAGCAGACTATGACCTGGATTGCACTATTACCCAATGTCAATTGTACCTGAAGTATCTCAGATGCAATATGCTGTGAGACATCTCTGGATGTGTGCATATCAGTTATTAATATGGAGACACCACTGCCATTGTAGGTGTGGTCCATGTTTTAGGGCGGACAGGTGTGGAATTAGATATAGGCTGGTAGTGCAGGGGTGCTGTCTGCTGCTATAAACCAGGTCTCCCTTACAGCACAAATGTCAATGTTCTCCATTTGGAGGAGTGCTTCGAGAGGCTGCATCTTGAGATGTAGATGTATAGTGTTGAGCAGCATGACCCTCAGACTGCATTTATGTATAGCTGTTACTGTAGTAATTTGATTTAAAACACCACCTAAAAAGAAACTATAGGGATGGCAAGGCACTTAGCCAGTACCTGGAAACACAGGGGTGACAGATGCAGCTCATCTCTGGCAAGCCATCACAGTCTGTCAATCATGTCATCCTAAGCAGACAGATACCAGATCCCATGAGAGTGACAGTAGACACTTAAGCCAATTGTTGAAGTCAATCATTTGTTGTTTGTACTGAGATATCATTCTGGGTGACAGTAGTATACTGCTCAGAGCTACTGTCATACCTGCCTGCCCACATAATCTGAGAGATCCACCATGTGTCTTTTCATATGGTCCATGAAGGTGTGTCTTGGGTCATTCACAAACACATGGAGAATGACAGAGTGATATTAGTAGTTGTTGTGGTGTGACCTTACTGGGTATGTTATGTTTTAGATTCTGGCACCTGATAGACAGCTGACTGTTACCTCCTCCATGTTCAACCTAGTGAGTGGGACATCTGTGTGCCTCACTATTGATTAACCTGTGATTACTGTATAAGGCAAGGTGGCTGGCCTTTGGGGCTTAGGTTGAGGGCACACTGTGTAGGTGAGATATGTGTTCTGTGGCTTGTGCTGTGGTGGTTGAGTGGGTGTCTGTCTTGATGGTCTCTGCTGTTTGGGTAAATGTCTTTTGAGTGCCTCTGTGAAGGTGGGTGTGTGGTTATTGTTTGTATGTCAGAGCTGTGATAGTGGGTGTTCTGGAGGGGTATGTGTTCCATGTGGTGTGTTCCAGATGTTAACCCTTCTCCTCTTGACCAGCTAGTCCAGTCTTTGCTGGAGAGCATATATCTTCCAATTCGGTGATATAGGGGTATCTCTCACAAGTCTGAGTGTTGGGTGTTTAGAGGAGAGGGATGTCTGTGTACATGAGGCAGTTGCAACAGTGCCCCGGAATGCCCAAGTGCACCAGTTTAATGGGCAAAAGCACAAAAACTACACTTTAATTATGACTAGAGGGGTGGTCATGCCTACTAAGCACTAGAGCTAATTCCATGAGGAATGACTACTGCTGATGGCTCTCAAGTGTGCTAGAATAATTGATAAAAAACCTGTTGAGGTGCAAAGCTATTAGGTTATTTGAAGTGCAGTAGAGAAAGAACTAGCAAGATCTAAGGGGAAAACTGAAGCCAGACTTTCTGGCAGCTGTAGCAGTCTACCTCAGCTGTGCAGTTATCAGCACCTTTCGGCAATTGTCAGCACAGTAAGTTCTGTAGCATGTGCGATAACTGCGTAACACTATAGTACAGATAACTAGATAGGCAAGGGTTCTAATCTCAATACTGGCAAGTGTGTGTGTGTGGGAATCATTTACTGTGTGTGTGTGTTATACCATTTTGAGTTGTGTACTACCCTGTAAATTTCCCATCACCCTACTTTAGTAGGCCTGCTGATGTCATTTACCTTAGAAGTACCTTGGGACTAGGTGAAACTAAGTAAGCTCTGTGGCATGTCTGACAACTTCGTAACACTATTGTAGAAATAAGTTGGGGTTCTAATCTCACTACTGGCACCTATTTGTGTGAGAATCATATACTGTGTGTGTTATACCATTTTGAAATGTGTACCACCCTGTAAACTTCCCTTCACCCTACTTTACTAGGCCTGCTGATGTCATTACCATGCCATGTACCTTCGGAGCGGAAGAAATTAGATAAGCTCTACGGTGTGTCTGATAACTATGTAACACTATAGTAGAAAAACTAGATAGGTATGGGGTTCTAATCTCACTGCTGGCAACTCTGTATGTGTGTGTGTGTGTGTGTGTGTGTGTGTGTGTGTGTGTGTGTGTGTGTGTGTGTGTGTGTGTGTGTGTGTGTGTGTGTGTGTGTGTGTGTGTCTGTGGGTGTGTGTGAAAATCATGTCTTCTTTGGCTGATACCATTCTGATTTGTGTACCATCCACACCTGTTTACCACTTCCCAATGGCTTTACTTTATACAGTGTGGTAGCGGCATCTGCCTCACATGCAGCATGTTAAACTATTGTGCACACCATACCATTCCTCTGTACAGATGCCTATGGAATATTCAGATGTTTGCAACCTATATGTGGTCTGTGTCCCTTAATAATGCTAATGTATGTGATATTGTCAAATCGGCCACAGTGAGTGTAGTGATACACATGCCAGCATCAGGCATCACACCTGACTGAAACATCATGCTAATACATCTGCTACACTATCACTTGTCCAGGCTTGTAGGAGAAATACAATACTCCACATCCTATTTCTAGGGGGTTATCTCACCATCCATGAGAGCATTCAGAACATTATGTGTTGCAAGAGGTAGTGTGTTATGTCCCATTCATATAATCTATGTGGGGCATGTCATGTGTATGCAGTAGTACAGTACATGAAGGTGGAAATGTAGGTTTGCTAATCTGTCTACTGCCAACTGTGTTTATGCTACTGTGTGCAAATCCCCTGTGTCAGTACTTACTGTGTGTATGCAAAGGATACCCAGTGAACTCAGTGAACTCAGGAATACATACCACAAACCTGTCATACACAGCATCATGCATGCTCTCATCAACTGCGTCAGGGTTGAGTGTATGGGAAAGAAATGGCAGGGCCAACAGGTGTTGACAGGTGAATATCTTGCAGTTAATGTAATGGCTATGCTTGTGAGGGACCTGCTGACAGTATTATATGTATGAGCCTGTGGTACTACACAACACTGAACTGACATGTCTGGGGGCTACCTGTCTCTGACAAGGGATCTGTATGCAAGGTCACTCTGTCTGGCAACAGTGTCCCTCACACACTTTTGCATGAATACACACCTGGTACATGTACATATAAAGCTGTACCTTGCCTATGACAAGGTCGGTGTATTCTCAGTCTGCCATACTCCATCTTGGGTATGTCTGCAGGGCCACAGCCTACAGAGACACAGACACCTGGCACACAAACAGAATACAGCATGTTAGACTACATTCAGTCAGTGGTACTAATAGCAATAATGCAGCCTGGTTGATAAGGATACATACAACTGTATGTGTACCCATAACAAATGCAAGGAGGCAGCACCTTACATAGTATTACATAGCTGCACTGTACTATATTCACCCTGTGCATCAGAACCATATTAGCATATCCCTGCATTGATTGTATGGATGACAGGGATGTGGCATAGGCATCATCATATGCACAGGGTGTGGTGTGGGTTTGCCAGAGGCCTAGGCTGAGCCATACGGTTGACATCATGTGTTTGGAGGGATATACAATAGATGGGCTGTGCAGAGTTACTGTGTGTGTCTGGGGATGACCTGCCTGTGATACAGATGTGTGTGTGTGTATATGTATGAACACAGTCACACCATGTGGCTGCCCTACACAGGGGTATATTGAACAACTGTAGACCATACATGGCAGGGTGTCCAATTCACCATCTCCAGCCATGGACACAATAACTGGTTCTGCCAGTGGTATCAGTGTAACCACCAGGGCCAAGGCCAGATGCAGTACTGCTTCCTTATGTTGACTGCTGTCTGAGGTATCTGTACCCCTGTTGGGACTGGACAGGACCATGTGCCCATGGACTGCTCCAGTGTGATGTGGACAGCAACCCCCTTCAGTAGTGCTAGTGTCACTGCCACAATGGGAATGTGAAGGTGCATGGCCGCTTAAACTCTCAGCTGTTGTTGGAACTGACCTACATCCATGTGGCTGATGCCCATCTTCCACCACATGCTGCAGCACAGACATGCCACAGTCAAGGATTGTAAAGGACTCACCCCACCATCTATTCATGACCTCAGTATTTTGATGTGTGGCCTCAACAAGGCCATGTATGTCACCATTTATATTAGGAAGAGTTGCATCCACCACCCTGAGTATTTGTCTGATGTGGCATTCACTACATGCCTGTTCATCCATGACATCCCAAAACATGTGTGTGGTGACTCCTACCATGACACTTGAAACAGTGGATTGACAGGCAGCGGTCCTCCTGTGAGCACCCATCCATCTGCCTGAGTGGGACCTCGCCTGCATTCTGGCTATGCCCAGTGTCTACACTCAAACCTACCATAGTCACCACACTAACCTGTTCAATGCCACAACCTGCCAACTGTCCATCATCTGTGGCCTCTGGTGACAGGGACTGTGTGGGCATTGTCACAAATGTGCAGGAATGGTGTGGACAATAGTGGGATGTCAACCAATGGCACAGACTCAGACCCTGACAGCCCCACCTGTACCTCACTATTCCTATCATTATTGTCAGAGTCTGCAGAGAGAATGACATCAGTTTCCAAGCAGGATGGAACCCAAACCCCATCACCACCTTTGAGGGGAAGACAGCATATGTACATTAATACCTGCACTGTGAGGTAGAATGGTACACACATGCACACACACACACACACACACACACACACACACACACACACACACATATATATATATATGGGCAACAGATAACAACATATGTCAAGCATACATAAATAGATGTGGGGAACTGAGAGGCAGACAGTGATACAGAGGGAGGCACAGGGGGACACAGAGTGAGTCACACACACAGGTACCCTGAATGGCATACAGCGATGTCCTGCTGTACACAGTGGCATACCAGTTGTAAACTGTCACACGTGCAGCATAATGGGTGAGCCCCATTATGTAACAGTACTGAGGGTGAGTTTATAATATCACATCACCTGCCTGTGTGTGTGTGTGTGTGTGTGTGTGTGTGTGTGTGTGTGTGTGTGTGTGTGTGTGTGTGTGTGTGTGTGTGTGTGTGTGTGTCCATAGGTCCAAGTTTTTGGAGACTCTTAACACTCAGTATACCTCACATTGCCTACTTCGCAAGATCTGCTGCTTTCATTCACCTTAGAAGTACCATTGGACACAAATCACACCTATAAGTTCTGTAGCATGTGCGATAGCTGTGTAACACTGTAATAGAAATAACTAGATAGGTAGGGGTTCTAATCTCAATACTGGCAACTGTGTGTGTGTGTGTGTGTGTGTGTGTGTGTGTGTGTGTGTGTGTGTGTGTGTGTGTGTGTGTGTGTGTGTGTGTGTGTGTGTGTGTAGGTGTGTGCGTGTGTGTGTGCATGTGTGTGTGCGTGTGCATGTGTGTGTGTGTGTCTGTGTGTGTGTGCATGTGTGTGTGTGTGAAAGTTGTGTATGTGAGAATGAGGGTGCGTGTATTTGTAGGTGAAACAGTTTTAGGCCATTCCCAACCACAACAATTCCCAGTGCCCCACTTTTTCAGTCCTGCTGATGTCATCCCCCTTATCAGGACCTTTGGCCAGTTGTCAGCCCAGTAAGCTCTGTAGTGTGTGTGATAACTGTGCAACACAATAACACACATCACTAGCTAGACAAGGGTTCTAATCTCTGATAAGGTAAATGAGTGTGTGTGAATGTTGATAAGAAGAAGTATCTTGATAAGTCTCTCACCCACTGCCCTACTTTATCAGTCCTGCTGATGTCATAACGCTTATCAGCACCTTTGCCCAGTTGTCAGACCAGTACGTTCTGTAGCATGTGTGATAACTGTGTAACACAATAATACAAACCACTAGCTAAACAGGGGTTCTAATCTCAGATCTGGCAAATGAGTGTGTGTAAGTTGGTAAGAAGAAGTACTTTTATAAGTCTCCCACCCACTGCTCTACTTTATCAGTCCTGCTGATGTTATTCCCCTTATCAGCACCTTTGGCCAATTACCAGCTAAGTAAGCTCTGTAACACATTCGATAACTGGCTAACACTATAGAACAAATAACTGGATAGGCAGGGGTTCTATTCTCTGATCTGCAAAATGTGTTTGTGGGTGACTAAGTGTGTGTGAAATCTTGTAGTAAGAAGTATTTTGATAAGTTTCCCAGCCACCGGCATACCTTATCAGTCCTGCTGATGTCATTTCTCTTATCAGCATCTGTAGGCAATTGTCAGTCCAGTAAGCTCTGTAGTGTTTGTGATAACTGTGCAACATAATAGTACAAATAACTAGATAGGCAGGGTTTCTACTCTCAGATCTGGCAAATGTGTGTGTGGGTGTATAAGTGTGTGTGTAACTTTGTATGTTTGTCATAAAAAAGTATTTTGATAAGTTACCCATCCACTGGCCTACTGTAGCAGCCATGCTGATGTCACTCCCCTTATAGATTCATAGGTATGTACTAGTCTAATGGCTCTGGAGCCATTACAAGCATAGCCCATAGAAGTGCCTTGCCCTTGTGCCAGCTGACATTAGTTCCCAGTGACCCCATCAAGTAGAGCCACTGGAGGGATCTCTGGGGTGAATATTCTATTACCCATCCACTCATCTAGATCTCTTTTGAACAGGGTCATCTAGCTGCTTTGCTTAACATGTATTGGAAGTCTATTCCAGGGCATGTGCAGTCCCTGGGTGAGTAATCTGTCTCTCCAGCATGTTGTGCTGATTGTGGCAATGAGGTTGAGGTCCATGTAGTGTGTGGTGTGAGAGATTGGCATGTCTTTAGATGTAGCATTTGTAAAAGAGCTGTGTCAGACATGACTTTGCAAGTCAAGCAGAGAAAGCCTCTACATAGATGAAATGAGAGTGAGAAATGCTGGAGTCTCTTGAGTTTGTCTGTGCAGGACATGTGTTTAATGCATAGGAGCCTCATTGTGAGGAACTTCTGTGACCTCTCCAGATGTTGCAGGTGTCTAGTGAGGTACATGCCAAATGGGCCGTTATACTTGATGATTGCTGTAATGAGGGAAGAGTACACAGAGGTGATGATCTCCTTTTTCCTGGATGCAAAACCCTTGCTAATGAGATGTTTCCACATAGAAGGATATCCTGACCACAGTGGCAATGTGGGGGTTAAAGGAGAGGTTGCTGTCAACCTGTGTCCCCAGATCTCTTATAACACATTCAGTGTTCAGTGGACTCCCATCGATGTGGTACGTAGTGGGAACTGAGATTTTACCAAAGGGGCTGATGATGCATTTTGTGGTGTTAAGATTCAGGCCATGGTTTCCAAACCAGTCAGTGGTCCCAGTGAGGCCTTTCTGTAGGATGTCTACATCACTTGTGGAGTTAATGATTGCTCACATCTTGCAGTTGTCTGTAAAACTGGTCAGCCAGATTTCCTTTGTGTTGGCCTGGACTCCTGAGAAGTACATGCTGAACAGGAGAGTACCCAGGGCTGATCCCTGTGGGACTCCACTCATGACTGGCTGGCAGTCTGACTTGAAGCTCACTACTTTCACACTGTGTGCTCCATCTGTGAGCAAATTTTCAACCCCCCCTAGGGATATAGGGGTTGATGTCTAGTTTGGTGGGTTCATCCATAATTCCTGACTGAGGAATGGTATCAAGAGCCTTGGCCAGATAGATGTAGGCTGTATGCAGTGCCTTACTGTCATGCACAGCCCTGGTGACTGACTCAAAGAAGTCAACCAGGTTGAGCAGGCATGATTTCCCTTTCACAAAGCCAAACTGTAAGGGGGTCCAGAGTTAGAAGATTACCTATATGTTTGTTGATCAGGCCCCTGATGATGTGCTCCATAGCTGTATATATCAGACTCGTCAGGGTAATGGACTAATTCCAAGGGTCTGTAGTTGCCACGCCTTTATGGAGAGGGATGACTGTAGCAGTGCACCATTTAGGAGGTACAAAGCTTGAGGTGAGGCTGTGACTGAATGGGACACACAGATGTGGTGCCAGGTATCTTTGTAGTTCATGTAAAACACAACCGTGGATAATGTGGGGTCTCCTGGAAGCTGTATTCTTGCCTGCGGACAATGCGGGTGTAACCTGTGTGGCAGTAATCCTGGGAGCCTGGCATTCTTCTGGCATTATGATTGTTTCCCTTGGAGGGAGGGAGGTGTAAATTTGGCACTGAATGTGTTGGCAAGAATGTTGGCAATATCTGTTGGTTCAGTATAGGAGGTAGCATTGTGCAGTAACTCAGAGCACTTCTGGATACTGGAGTGGAGGTTCTTGATATCACTAACAAAGGATTTGTTATTGCTGTTAATGTCTGCTACAATTCTGCCATCATAGGCAGCTTTAGATGATTTCATGAGGGATCTCAAGTTGTTGTTGTGGCTAAGAAAGGAGTTTCCCCACTCTTGGGACTCCAAATTTTCTGCAACAGATTTTCCTTCTGTTGTACAGGTATTAATGACAGGGGAGTACTAGATTGGCCTTCAGTGTTTGGAGGAGAGTGTCATGGTTCTGTTGGGTATGGTTAGTACCATGCCTTGTTGTACAAGTTCGTACAGTGCAGTAGTGTATGATTTGGCCGTCATGCAGGTATTTTCCATTGGCATGGATGCTCTGAAGTTGGCTACCTCTGTTCTTATGAGTCCAAAGTCAGCTTTGGAAAAGTTTTTCAAGGTGGTTATCTTTCTGGGGGTGGGGGTGAGATGTGTATTTCCATGGTGATTACTCTATGTTGGATCTGACCAGGTAGTGATTGACTACTGTTGTTAAGCAACAGTGCCATATGTCAGTAATCAACACAAGTCAAGGATGTTGCTTCCTAGACTGAGTGTCAGAATGACCTGGTCCAGGGCATTGGAACTGATGAATTCCAGGAAGCATTGGGCCAGTGCATTGGTACTTGAGTATCTCACCCAGTTGATGGAGGGGTAGTCAAACTCTCCTGGTAAGAGAGTGTCGTGTTGAACTTGATCATTTTCAGGGTGAAGAGGAATGTGGATTGAGAGTCTAGGTACATGGATGTGGACCTATAGCAGACTATGACATGGATTGCACTATTACCCAATGTCAATTGTATCTGAAGTATCTCAGATGCACTATGCTGTGAGACATCTCTGGATGTGTGCATATAAGTTATTAATATGGTGACACCACCACCATTGTAGATGTGGTCCATGTTTTAGGGCAGACACGCGTGGAATTAGTCATAGGCTGGTAGTGCAGGGGTGCTGTCTGCTGCTGTAAACCAGGTCTCCGTTACAGCACAAATGTCACTGTTCTCCATTTTGAGGAGTGCTTTGAGTGGCTGCATCTCGAGATGTAGATGTATAGTGTTGAGCAGCATGACCCTCAGACTGCATTTATGTATAGCTGTTACTGTAGTAATTTGATTTGAAACTCCACCTAAAATGAAACTATAGGGGTGGCAAGGCACTTAGCCAATACCTGGAAACACAGGGTTGACAGATGCAGCTCATCTCTGGCAAGTCATCACAGTCTGTCAATCATGTCATCCTAAGCAGACAAATACTGGATCCCATGAGAGTGACAGTAGACACTCAAGCCAATTGTTTAAGTCAATCATTTGTTTTTGTACTGCGATATAATTCTGGGTGACAGAAGTATACTGCTCATCGCTACTGTCATACCTGCCTGGCCCACATAATCTGAGAGATCCACCATGTGTCTTTTCATATGGTCCATGAAGGTGTGTCTAGGGTCATTCACACACACATGGAGAATGACAGAGTGATATTTGTAGTTGTTGTGATTTGACCTGACTGGGTGTGTTATGTGCTGGATTCTGGCACCTGATAGGCATCTGACTGTTACCTCCTCCATGTTCAACCTAGTGAGTGGGACATCTGTGTGCCTCACTATTGATTAACCTATGATTACTGTATCAGGCAAGGTGGTTGGCCTTTGGGGCTTAGGTTGAGGGCACACTGTGTAGGTGAGATATGTGTCCTGTGGCTTGTGCTGTGGTGGTTGAGTGGGTGTCTGAATTGGTGGTCTCTGCTGTTTGAGTAAATGTCTTTTGAGTGCCTCTGTGAAGGTGGGTGTGTGGTTATTGTTTGTATGTCAGAGCTGTGATAGTGGGTGTTCTGGAGGGGTATGTGTTCCATGTGGTGTGTTGCAGGTGTTAACCCTTCTCCTCTTGACCAGCTAGTCCAGTCTTTGCTGGAGAGTGTATATCTTCCAATTTGGCGATATAGGGATATCTCTCACAAGTCTGAGTGTTGGGAGTTTAGAGGAGAGGGTTGTCTGTGTACATGACGCAGTTGCAACAGTGCCCTGGAATGCCCAAGTGCACCAGGTTAATGGGCAAAAGCACAAAAAACTGCACTTTAATCGTGACAGAAGGGGTGGTCATGCCCACTAAGCACTGGAAATAGTTCCATGAGGAATGACTATTGCTGATGGCTCTCTGGTGTGCAAGAATAATTGATAAAAAAACCTGTTGAGGTGCAAAGCTATTAGGCTATTTGAAGTGCAGTAGAGAATGAACTAGCAAGATCTAAGGGGAAAACTGAAGCCAGACTTTCTGGCAGCTGTAGCAATCTACCTCAGCTTTGCAGTTATCAGCACCTTTGGCCAATTGTCAGCCCAGTAAGTTCTGTAGCATGTGCGATAACTGTGTAACACTATACTACAAATAACTAGATAGGCAAGGGTTCTAATCACAATACTGGCAAGTGCGTGTGTTTGTGTGGGAATCATTTACTGTGTGTGTGCTATACCATTTTGAGTTCTGTACCACCATGTAAACTTCCCATCACCCTACTTTAGTAGGCCTGCTGATGTCATTTACCTTAGAAGTACATTGGGACTAGGTGAAACTAAGTAAGCTCAGTGGCATGTCTGACAACTGTGTAACACTATAGTAGAAATAAGTTGGGGTTCTAATCTCACTACTGGCACCTGTTGTGTGAGAATTATATACTGTGTGTGTTATACCATTTTGAGTTGTGTACCACCCTGTAAATTTCCCTTCATCCTACTTTACTAGGCCTACTGATGTCATTCCCCTTAGGCGTACCTTGGGACTGGAAGAAATTAGGTAAGCTCTATGATGTAACTGATAACTATGTAACACTATAGTAGAATAACTAGATAGGTAGGGGTTCTAATCTCACTGCTGACAACTGTTTGTGTGTGTGTGTGTGTGTGTGTGTGTGTGTGTGTGTGTGTGTGTGTGTGTGTGTGTGTGTGTGTGTGTGTGTGTGTTTGTGTGTGTGTGTGTGTGTGAAGATCATGTCTTCTTTGGCTGATACCATTTTGATTTGTGTACCATCCACGCCTGTTTATGACTTCCCAATTGCATTACTTTATACAGTGTGGTAGCGACATCTGCCTCACATGCAGCATGTTAAATTATTGTGCACACCATACCATTCCTCTGTACAGATGCCGATGGAATATCCAGATGTTTGCAACCTATATGTGGTCTGTATCCCTTAACAATGCTCATGTATGTGATATTGTCAAATCGGCCGCAGTGAGTGTAGTGATACACATGGCAGCATCAGGCATCATACCTGACTGAAACAGCATGCTAATACAACATCTGCTACACTATCAGTTGTCCAGGCTTGTAGGAGAAATACATGACTCCACATCCTATTTCTGGTGGGTTATCTCACCATCCATGAAGGCATTCAGAGCATTATCTGTTTGTAAGAGGTAGTGTGTTATGTCCCATGCATATAATCTATGTGGGGCATGGCATGTATATGCAGTAGTACAGTACATGAAGGTTGAAATGAAGGTTTACTAATCTGTCTATTGCCAACTGCCTTTATGCTACTGTGAGCACATCCCCTGTGTCAGTACTTACTGTGTGTATGCAAAGGATATACCATTTTTTCTCCCTGTTCCACCTAGTGAAAACATACCACAAACCTGTAATACACAGTATCATGCATGCTCTCATCAACTGCATCAGGGTTGAGTGTATGGGAAAGAAATGGCAGGGCCAACAGGTGTTGACATGTGAATCTCTTGCAGTTAATGCAATGGCTATGCTTGTGAGGGACTTGCTGACAGTACTGTATGTATGAACCTGTGGTACTACACAATGCTGAGCTGACATGTCTGGGGGCTAGCTGTCTGTGACAAGGGATATGTATGCAAAGTCACACTGTCTGACAACAGTGTCCCTCACACACTATTGCATGAATACACACCTGGTACATATACATATAAAGCTATACCTTGCCTATGATAAGGTCGGTGTATTCCCAGTCTGCCATACTCCATCTTGGGTATGTCTGCAGGGTCATAGCCTACAGAGATACAGACACCTGGCACACAAACAGAATACAGCATGTTAGACTACATTCAGTCAGTGATACTAATAGCAATAATGCATCCTGGTTAATAAGGATACATACAACTGTATGTTTACCCATAACAAATGCAAGGAGGCAGCACCTTGCATAGTATTACATAGCTGCACTGTGCTATATTCACCCTGTGCATCAGAACTATATTAGCATGTCCCTGCACTGATGTTATGGATGACAGGGATGTGGCATAGGCATCATCATATGCACAGGGTGTGGTGTGGGTTTGCCAGTGGCCTAGGCTGAGCCATACGGTTGACATCATGTGTGTGTGTTTGGAGGGATATCCAATAGATGGGCTGTGCAGAGTTACTGTGTGTGTCTGGGGATGACCTTCCTGTGACACAGATGTGTGTGTGTGTATGTATGAACACAGTCACACCATGTGGCTGCCCTACACAGGGGTACATTGGACAGCTGTAGACCATACATGGCAGGGTGTCCAATTCACTATCTGCAGCCACAGACAGAGGGATTGGTCCTGCCAGTTGTATCAGTGTCACCACCAGGGCCATGGCCAGATGCAGTACTGCTTCCTTATGGTAACTGCTGTCTGATGTATCTGTACCCCTGTTTTGACCGGACAGGAGCATGTGCCCATGGCCTGCTCCAGTATGATGTGGACAGCAACCCCCCTTCAGTAGTGCTGGTGTCACTGCCACAATGGGAATGTGAAGGTGCATGGCCCCTTAGACTCTCAGCTGTTGTTGGTGCTGACCTACATCCATGTGGTCAATGCCCATCTTCCACCACATGCTGCAGCACAGACATGCCACAGTCAAGGATTGCAAAGGACTCACCCCACCATCTATTCATGACCTCAGTATTTTGATGTGTGGCCTCAACAAGGCCATGTATGTCACAATTTATATTAGGAAGAGTTGCATTCACCACATTGAGTATTTGTCTGATGTGGCATTCACTACATGCCTGTTCATCCATGACAGCCCAAAACATGGTCTGGTGACTCCTACCATGACACTTGCAACAGTGGATTGACAGGCAGTGGTCCTCCTGTGTGCACCCATCCATCCGCCTGAGTGGGAACTCACCTGCACTCTGGCTATGGCCACTGTCTACACTCACACCTACCATAGTCACCACACTAACCTGTTTAATGCCACCACCTGCCAACTGTCCATCATCTGTGGCCTCTGGTGACAGGGTATGTGTGAGCGTTGTCACAAATGTACAGGAATGGTGTGGACAATAGGTGGATGTCAACCAATGGCACAGTT
The DNA here is from genome assembly GCF_019279795.1 of Protopterus annectens. Lineage (NCBI taxonomy): Eukaryota > Metazoa > Chordata > Ceratodontiformes > Protopteridae > Protopterus > Protopterus annectens. The sequence goes on along the minus strand of NC_056741.1, from coordinate 657,513,761 downwards.
TCAGACCCTGACAACCCCAACTGTACCTCACTATTCCTATCATTATTGTCAGAGTCTGCAGAGATAATGACATTAGTTTCCAAGTGGGAGGGAACCCAAACCCCATCACCACCTGTGAGGGGAAGACAACTTATGTACATTAATACCTGCACTCTGAGGTTGACTGGTACGCACATGCACACAGGCACACACACACACACACACACACACACACACACACACACACACACACACACACACACACACACACACACAGGCACTTACAGGTGAGATGGCACAAATCTGTACACAGACCACACAGTAGCCAAATGGTGACATGCATGACACATGGCCCTCAACATCATGCATTCAGCAAGTTTTACTACATGTAACTAACAATATATAGCTCTGGGATACATGATTAGTGTTAGTAGGTGATGGTCCTTGCCCAGCACAGACTGCACCCATGTACACATTATTGCTGTTCACCTGTATAGCACAGTGGCAAGTACTACAGAACATATCTCACAACTGTACAGATCCTCACAGGATGTATAGATGTCTGGCTCATATGTTTGCAATGTTTCTCACTACCCCTGTGTTTTGATGATACATAACTGGGATGATCTGAGGAGTGACATCACTGATTAATGACATATATTTGCGTACCAGACCTCTCCAAACTAGCAGTAAATATATGGCCACACAATTCTTGTTACACCACCAAACTTCTAAGCTTACAGTGGATATGATAAGTGTACAAAACCCTGTTAACATGCCATGTTCTTGTAACATATGAGATGACACTGCAATAATGCATTTAAATATGTTATCCTCCTTTCATGTGATATGTGACCTGTGCTATCCAATTGATGAGAAAACAGATGTGTTACATGTAAAATATAATGAGTGCAATATGTACAATATGATGTTTACATAATTGTGCACACCCTTAAAATGATACTTAGCTGAAGCACCTTGTAAGTGACTTACAGCATTCACTCTTCTTTTGAAGGTGTCTATCAGGATGGCACATCTTGACTTGGCATTATTTGGCCACTCTTCCATGCAAAGGTCACCCAACTCTGTCAGATTGCAAGGGTGGCTCATGTGCATAGCCCTCGTCAGCTCACATTGAGGTATGTCAATCTGGTGCAGGTCTAGGCTCTGGCTGGGCCAATCCATAACCATTAGTGTGTTCAGATGGAGCCTTTCTTAGGTAGCTTTGGGTGTATGCTTCGGGGCTTTGTCATGTTGAAGGCTGACACCTCTCCTCATCCTCAGCATTCTTGCAGATGCCTGATGGATTTTGGCAAGACGTGGGTGTTATTTGGAACTGTTCCAGATTAACACCATCATGACAACTGGCCCAGCTCTGGCTTTGGAACAGCATCCCCACAGCAGGCCACTGCCATCAGTGTGATTCACCATGGGGATGTTGGTGTTCAGGTTAAGAGGGGTGTTGCTTGTGCACCACATATACCTTTTGGGGCTATGAGGTCAATCCATAGTCTCATTACACCATAACACATTTTCACACATGCCTTTGGGAGACCTGATGTGCTGTATTGCAAATTTTATACACCCTTGGATGTTTTTTGGTGTGGGCAAATGCTTCCATCGTCTGACTATACCCCATAGGCTAGATGTATGCAGAATAGGGGAGAGTGTTCTCACATGTATTACACAACACCAGTACTTGCAAGAGATTCCTGCAACTCCCTCATTGTTGCTGTATGTCTCCTGACAGCCTCCCTGACCAGGTTTTGACATGTCTTTTCATCAGTTTTGGAGAGACCTCAGGTTCTTTTCAACAGCACTGTTGTCCCATATTCAATCCACCTTTTGACAACTTTTTCCACTGTGTTTAATGGTGTATACAATGCTGCGGTAATGTTGTTGCACCCTACTCTTGCTGGATAGCTTTCAAATATGAGATCCCTTTACTGCTTTCTAAGCTGTCTGCAAGCCATGGCTGTTGCAGGCAACTGACCAAATGTCATTAATATCCTACTTGAACAGCAGACTGTTATTTGGTGTTACTCAGAGTGCCTTTACTTGATGGCACTTGTGTACCCAAGCAAATTGAATAATGTCAGTGAATCACAAGCTGCTGCAATAAAATATTATTTGAAGGGTGTGCACACATATGCATCCAGCTTATTGTAAGGTTTGTATCCTCCATATTTGGTGGCCAACAGATTGGTTTTACAACTGAATTGTACAGGTCACATTACAGGTTGGAAAAGGTGTGGACTGACATACTGTGGTCTCAATTTGTATATATATCAAGAACCAGCAAGGAGATGAATAAGCAAGCAAAGCAACTCAAACCAGACACAAAAGTTTGCAGTTGGAGAACCAAATAAGGGAATGATAATTGGTCAACAGTGTATTAAATTTGGTATAAATGATTGGCAATACAAGATATACGTTTTTTTGGTTTCTGAGGAAGGTGTTCGAAAACGTACTGTTCATTGTTAAGCGTTAAATAAATTGCTTCAGTGTTTTGGATATTTCATTCTGGTCTCATTCCCTTATTTGGTTCTCCAACTGCGAACTTTTATATCAGCCATATATATAAGCCATTGCCTACCCCATCAGCATTTTAATCAACCTTTCCATTCAAGAAAACTCAGTACTGCAAATCTGGAAAAATGCTTTTGTTGTTCCATTGCACAAAGGAGGCAGCAATAACAATATTACTAATTTCCGTCCCATTGCTATTCTATCTCGTATCTCTAAACTTTTGAAAAGTGTATTCACCTACAACTCCTATCATACCTCTTAGACAATGACCTACTAACTCCAACACAACATGGTTTCAGACCAAGACACAGTACTATGACCACCCTACTCTCCTTTCTGGAAGCTGTGAACAAAGCCCGGGACACAGGACACATTGTCTCTGCCCTTCTACTAGATCTCTCTAAAGCCTTTGATACTATTGCCCACAATTTACTACTAACTAAACTCTCCAAGCTTAACTTGTCACCCTCTTCTCTGAACTGGTTCAATAGTTACTTATCCAAAAGATATCAGGCAGTGAGATGGAAAAAAGCCACTTCCCCCTTCATCAACACCCCAACCGGTGTTCCCCAAGGATCTATACTGGGTCCCCTGCTTTTCAACATATTCATAAACGATTTTCACAACTCTATCCCTTCAACTAAAATTATCCAATATGCAGATGATTCAGCTATAATCTGCTCTGCTACCTCCATCTCCACACTGCTAAAACTTACTCAAGATGCATTCTCAACCACAGAACAATGGATGAAAAGAAATCACCTTGTACTCAATGCCTCCAAAACCAAAGTAATGGTATTCACCCCCTCTAAAGCTACCTTTTTCAATCCAAGTAATTTCACTATTATTAGTCACAACAATACATCCCTAGAACTGGTATCTGAGGTCAAATTACTTGGGGTCCAAATTGATAGTCAGCTTAAATTCAATTCTCATCTTCAACTAAACATAAAAAACCCACCAAAAACTTGGCATGCTCTACAGACAGAATCATTATCTTACACCCTCCACCAAACTCACCCTATCTACCACATTCCTCATCCCATCCCTCCTCTATGGAGCCCCACTTCTAACTAACCTACAATATTCTCTCAAAACACAACTCTCCTCTTGCTATAACAAAATTGCCAAGTTTGCTACCTCCCATAAGTCCTCCTCACACCATTGTTTAGCTCTCCACAAACTAAAATGGTTAGAACTACCCAATCACCTCACCTACTTCCAACTGACTCTTGCACACAAACTCATCTTCAATCCCTCCCTCTGCCCATCCCTTTCCTCTACCTTCAAAATGCACCTCCCTGATAGAATTCTAAGATCTAACAACCGAAACTTAATTGAACTGTATAAACCAATTCATCCCCTGGAAAAAATCTCTTATCCTACAGTCTTGGTCGTCTCTGGAACTCCTTACCCTCATCCATTCGTACCATCACAAATCACATCTCATTCAAAAAATCCCTTCACTCACACCTAATTTCTCAGTGGGAATGCTCCTGCTCCCACCCAACATAATCTCCTCACACTGATAATTTCCACTTCTCCTCCCCTATTCAAAATGGGAATTTCTACTTACTCTCCTAAAGTCATAGATCTTGCTCTTGCTTGTATTAGCTTTTTCTGAATACTTAAAGGTACCTAAGTGTAAATATACCCTAAGATGGAAAAGGTTCTTTGTTTCTATATTGAAAAGTTCTATATCAGCACATATACCTTTCTCTTGATTGTATTAAGCTACTCATCCTGAATTTATGAAAGATATCTCCAGTGTAACCCACCCTAATTTGTAAAAGCCTCTCAGTTTCTATATTGTAAATTGTTTCCAGCGATACAAGATTGTAATATTTGTATATATTTGTACTCTAGCCTACTGCATTTCCAAGTTCATAGGAATTGTATAATTGAAACTAAATACCTTATTGTAACCTTGCTAATTGTTTTTGGAGCTTTTCTCCCCAGGAATCCATTGAAAACGGGTTATTTTGGCCCAATGGACTATCCTGGTAAACCAACTGCAAATAAATAAATAAATAAATAAATAATAAATAAATATCACAAACACCTGGCATCTTAACAGAGGTGTGTCCACTGTTTATATCCACTATATGAGGGTAATGTTTCACACATGTCCATACTTTAGGCTGTCTGTCCCCCCATTTTGTTGGTCTCTGTCCAGAAGTCTTGCACTGACAGGTTATGAGGTATGTTACAGGGATGTTACATTCTCTTCAGATAGGCCCCTGTGGTGACCACTGTGATGCAATGCAGTTAACCCCATCACAAGTGAACATGCACATAAAGCAATATGGCTATGAGTGACAGTTTTGTGCATGGTACATTGGATGGCCTTCACATGCCTGGGGTATTGGCAAACCACAACAGAATAATTCCATACTCACCAGCTTTAGGTTGTCGTCCCACATGCAGATGAGATGGACCTAGGCAGTTGTGGGAGAGAAGTATTGCCAGCAGACTCACATGTGGCATTGGTACAGGATGGATGCAGCATGTCTGCACATTTATAGTACAACCCCCAAACTACACAATTTGCTGTGCTTGATCATAGATGTGCATTTCTGTGCATTAGAAAACCCCATCCCCAACTGCAATCCGACTTGGCAGATGTATATAGATACTCTACAAATACAAGTATCTCTGCTACACTAATCTAGTAATCTCCACTGGGGCCTTACCTGCACACTCCTCGTCCATTGTCTGGGTGCCATGCACCTTCAGCATGTGGGGGGTCTTCTGTACCCTGATGTTGCATTGGGATGGGTGCCCCAAGGTTGCTGAGGAGCTCCTCGGTGGGTGTCAGTGGGGGCTGCATGGCTGGGCCCCCACCTGTGGCTGTACGGTCCCTGGCCACTGCAGCAGTCCTTTGCTGGCCATGACATATGAGGTCATTTGCATGATGCTGGACCTGCACTTATGTACATGTATGCAGGCTGACATCATTTACCCTGTGGACTAGGTTGTCCCACAGGCCTGTCCTCTCCCAGAGATGTTGCTGGCTCTGGCCAAACATTATGGCATAGCTCTGTAATATGGAGTCTGTGATTATAATGGTCTTAGCAACTGAGAATGTAGAACTTTGTTGATGTGACATTGTGCCTGGAAGACATAAAAAGGGAAACACATCACAGGACATCATACATTTGGCAACAGTATGTACAGAACCTGCACAGCTACATTGAGTACCAGTAGTGACCACTCACAACCACAACATACCCCTGTAATCTATCACCACTGTATCTGCTTGCATTGCACTGCTGGTCCTGATGTATATTATTCCCTACAATGAGAGCTAGTTAATTTCATAATCCTCTACTCCTCATTCATGTCTGTGCAGAGGGATGACATTGTCCATCTTCAGTGTGGATGGTGTCAAGGCTTGGTGTGACTACAGTGTGTAATGGAGCTGGGAAGACATGCCTGAGTTCATGTAAGATGCGGACAGGGATGTTATGAGGTCCCATGGACACTTATGTTTGTTGCCTTTCAGTAGGTAATATGTGCCTGCTCACTGGTGATGAGGGGAGGGGTGTTGGTGCTGTGCATATCCACCTATAGTGATACTGAGCAAGGGGGTGATGTTTGCCCTAAACCTATCTGCAGCAGGTTGACTGTAGCTATTTTGCGTGTGTATGCAGTTTGATTGATTGAAATTACAGGGTGGGTTGGTTTGTTGCCTCTGAGATTGCAGACATATGTGAAGATGGCCTTGTGATTGGCCTTGGTAGATGTGTCTAATTTGTACTCATAGTTAGCCATACAGTACTCCACCTGTGACCTTATATGCTTGACCAAAGGCTGACAATGCCAAGTTGGTGCCTGCTCCTAATTTGCCCTGTACAGCCAATATAGGGACCAAGTCTGTGGTTTGTGTATTGCTGCTGTCCAGCAAATGGGATTGCTCTACTTTGGTGGAGCCAGGTTTTACAAGTAAGGTATTGCTGAGTCCATACAGCTATATTGGTTTTCATATAGCTGTTTTTAGTATGTATGGAGACACAGTCATAACACAGCTGGACACCTCTATAACGTCAAACAGATAATCATGCTTATTGTAGTACCCATGGCTGTGTCAGGGCAATGCATCAATGAGTAGCCATAGAAATTTCACTCTGTTGGATGCACAGTAACTAAGATTACACACATGTACAACATGTACAGCTTATTTAACAGTAATGTTGCATCCCATGGCTGTTGTTATAAGGCAGCCAGGTACACCTACTCATATTAACATGTGCACAGGTAATACCTGATTTCTGTTCTATGTCAGTATGGCACCATTGTATTCACACTTTTGCTTCCCAGTCATGACTCTCAACCCATTAGAGCAGGACATCTGTAGAACACCACGCATACATGGGGGGCAATGGGACATAATTAGTGACACTGTCTTAATATTGCTGTAACACACTTGAGTCATTCAATAGCACAGTAGCCTTTGCATTGACAGATATACCCTGGAGGATGCCCAACACTCATATGGCAGGAAGAGAGAAGAAAGGCTAGGAGTGTGGTAGTGAGCGTAAGAAATTTTAATGTTGGCAGTATGACTGGTATAGGGATAGAGCTAGCTGATATGATGGCCATAGGAAGGTGGATATGTTGTGTGTGCAAGAGACCAGATGGAAGGGGAGTATGGCTGGCTGTATCGGAGCCAGGCCACAATTGTGCTATCAGGGTGTGGATGGAAGGGGAAAGGTGGTAGGGGTTATCCTGACAGAACAGTATGCCAAAGGTGTTTTTGGAGGATGACATGAGTGTCAGATAGACTGATGTTTACGAATCTGGAAATGGATGGTGTAATGATGAATGTTGTTAGTGCAAATGCTATGCAAGTTGCTTGTGCATTGAACGAGAAAGAGAAATGTGAAGTCAGTTGGACGACATGGTGGTGACTGTACCTGAGGGTGAGAGAGTGGGGATTGCAGAAGATTTCAATGGCTGTGTTGGTGAAGGGAACAGAGGGAATGAGGAAGGGATGGGTATGTATGGTGTTAAGCAAAAGAATGCAGATGTTGAGATGGTAGTGGAATTTGTATAAAGGATGGACATGGCTGTGGTGAATACATACTATAACAAGAGGGAGGAGCATAGGGTGACATACAAGAGTGGAGGGAGATGTACACAGGTGGAATGTATCCAATGTGGGCGGGGCCAGTTTGAAGGAGATTGGAGACTGTAAAGTGGTGACGGGAAAGTGTAGTTAGGTAGCAGAGACTGTTGGTCTGTAAGATGATGTTGATGATCAAGAAGAGGAGGACTGTGAGAGTAGCGCAAAGGATCAGATGGTTGGAACTGGAAAAGGGTGATTGTGAGGTGGAGTTGAGAGAAGAGTTAAGACAGGCACTGTATAGCAGTGACAATTTTCCAAATATCTGAGTAAGTACAGTAGAGCTAGTAGGGGAGATGGCTAGAAGGTGCTTGCTGTGACATGTGGATGGAGGAAGGACTTCAAGGACACCTGGTGGTGGACTGAGGAAGTACAGGAACATATACAGAGAAAGAGGTTGGGGATAAAGAAGTGGGATTGTCAGAGAGATGATGAAAGTACACAGGAGTATGAGGAGATGAGGTGCATGGCAAAGAGAGAGGTGGCAAAGTCTAAGGATGAGGCATATGATGACTTGTATGACAGGTTGGACACTAAGTAGGGATGACAGGACATGTACTGGTTGGCTAGACATAGGGAATGAGCTAGGAAAGATGTCCAGCAGATAATGGTGATAAAGGATAATGAGGGAAACATATTCACAAGTGAGGAGAGTGTGTTGAGAAGATGGACAAAGTACTTTGAGAGGCTGATGAATGAAGAGAATGAGAGAGAAAGGGTTAGATGATGTGGATATGGTGAATCAAGAAGTGTAACAGCTCAACAAGGAGGAAGTATGGATAGCTATGAAGAGGATGAATACTGGGAAGCCTGTTGGTCCACATGACATATATGTGGTAGCATGGAGGTGTTTAGGGGAAATGGCAGTGATGTTTTAAACCAGATTGTTTAATGATAGCTTGGAAATTGAGAGATTGCATGAGGAGTGTAGAGAAAGTGTTTGTGTACCATTTTAAGAATAAGGTTGATGTGCAGAGCTGTAGTAACTACAGAGGGATAACATTAATTAGTCATGGCATGAAGTCATGTGAAAGAGTAGTGGAAGGTAGGTTAAGCAGAGTGGTGATGGGTAGTGGTCAGCAGTATGCTGTCATGCCCACTAAGGGCACTACAGATGCGATGTTTGCTCTGAGAGTGTTGATGGAATAGTACAGAGAAAGTCAGGAGTTGCTTTGTGTCTTTCAAGATGTAGAGAAAGAAATTGACATGGTTCCAGGAGGCAAGTTGTGGTATTGTATGAGGAAGTCATGAGTGGCAGAGGTATATGTAAGACTGGTACAGGATATGGTACAGGATATGTACAAGTGGAAACTCCCAGATATGCTCTGAGTTAGTCCAAAATGATACAAAATACATTGAACCCACTGACATTGCCAACATTCTGGCAGACAGGTTCAGTGCAAATTTCTCCTCCCCCTCCCCCCAAAAGGAGAAATAACTATCCCAGCAGAGTGTAGCCTCCCTAACATCTCAGATGCCCAGGTGAGAGCCTCTCTCAGCTAAAACAAAGCATCACGGGACCGACGTGTCCCAGGCCGTGTGCCACATGAACTCCAAGACCAAACCACATAACCCATTGCTGTTTAATCTTTTAATCTTAGCCTTACTACAGGATACTTACCTAAAGAAGAGGGTACGTGGGGCGACAGTGGTACCACTTCTACAAAGGCGGTAAGCCACGAGGACTTGAAATTACTGCTGCCCCACAAGCTGATCAGCCTGCAAAGCTATGGAGAGGGGAGATATGGAACTCATAAATAAAGACATTGAGACATTGAGACCATTGATCATTGATCCTACCCATCTATTTTGTCAAAGGCAGATCGCGGCTCTTTGAACTTGATCACTTTTTTGAAAGGCCATTGATGAGGTAAGGCAGTTCACACAGCCTACCTTGACCTGCAAAGCCTTGATACAATACCCCACTCAAGCATCATAGACAAAATCCTGCAAGATGCAAGGCCGCTGTAAACTGGCTCAAGGACAAGAACTACAGGGTCAGAGAGCTAAGGAGCTATAAGTCAGATTTGGTTAGTCACAAGCTGTCCTACAGGGCTCTTGTTCGCATTTATTTTTCCGAGGTACAGGCAAACATAGGAGGATTATTGATATCACTCCAGCGACAAACATCTGAATGCCAAAATGTATAGTCATACCACATTGGTGGTAATCCATTACAATGGAAGAGGTAATCAGGGACCTTGGGACTCCAGGCTGACAGTAACTCCCTCTCATTTGACACATTTGGGATGTATCTTACCCGTCACCCGCAGCAGCTGTTGACAGACCCCAAAAAAGTTCCTCACTCAAGAGGATAAAGGGTCTAAACATATGGCATGCTGCCCGACTGAAAACTCCAGCTCTATCTTAGTCATACCGCCTACTCCAGAGGTGATCTGTGCCTGACGCATGCTGCCATGTCCAATCCAGAATTAATGGACATGCTCCACCTCAGTAAATCCAAATCCACCAGAGCCACGAGAGCAAGAGACTTAAACCTCAACACAGAAATAAATAGGATGTGCTGGAGGGACAGATTCATAACCCAGAGGCTCCCTACACTCTGGAACAGAATCCCAGTCCATGTTAGGCAGAGCCCCTCACTGACTCTATTCAAGAGAAATCTTGATGAGTGGATGGGAGATCATAAGTTTACCCCGGGGGTCATCTCTGTGTCACTACTAGACAGAGGCACAGTAAACTAAACCCTAAAAGGGTGTAGTATTCTCATCCTAAGGGGTGTGAAGCACACCTGGCTAGGCTTATAAATGCCCTAGGGCAGATAGCCTAGTACGAACCTATGAACCTATGAACAAGGGTGGTGTGACAGGGGTGAGGTCTGAGGCGGGAGTGACAGATGCATTTAAGGTGGAGGTGGGATGACATCAGGGATCAGCTGTGAACCCTTTCTTATTTGTAACTGTGATGAGCAGGTTGATAAACAAGATCATACATACAGGAGTCCCCGTTGACTATGGTGTTTGCAGATAACATTGTGATCTGTACTGAGAGTAGGGTACATATTTAGGAGACCTTGTAGAGGTGAAGATATGCTCTAGAGAGGAGAAAAATGAAGGTCAGCAGGACTAAGACAGAATATCAGTGTGTGAATGAGACGGAGGGTAGTGGAATGTTGAGGATGCAGGGAGTAGAGTTGGCATGGATGATGAGTATAAATGATTGTGATCCATATTTTAGAGTAATGATGACTGTGGAGGACAGGTGAAGATGAGAGTACAGGCAAGATGTAGAGGATGAAGAAGAGTGTCAATGCTGACTTGTGACAGACGAGTACCAGTAACAGTGAAAGGGAAGGTCTGCAACAGTGTAGTGAGGCCAGCTATGTTATATAGGTTGGCGACAATGTCGTTGACAAAAAGGCAGGAGTCAACGTTGGACATGGAAGAGTAACAGATGCTATGATTTGCACTGGTTGTGACGAGGGGGACAGGATTATCAATGTGTATATGACAGGGTCATCCCATGTTGGACGGTTTTGAGACAAAGCTAGAGAGGCAAGATTACATCAGTTTGGACATTTGCTGCAGAGGGATGCTGAATATACTGGGAAAGGGATGGTAAGGAAGACACTGCCAGGTAAGAGGAAATGAGGAATGCCTCAGGTAAAGTTCCTAGATGTGGTGAGAGAAGACATGCAGGTGGTTGGTGTGACAGAGCAGGATACCGAGGACAGGCAGAAATGGCAACAGATGATCCAGTGTGGAGACACCTAATGGGAACAGCCAGAAGAAAAAGAAGGAGATGTTGTAATGTCAGTCTTCACATATTTGCCAATCATTTACCAGACATAACAAAATTGTATGAGTAAATGACTACAAATATGAGGCACACATATGGTCAGTGTGCATAACACTGGACAGTTTAATGGTATGAGCTCAGTATATCACATGCAGTTCAACATACACATGTGCAACAGTACTTTACTATGCAAATACCATATATAGGTCTCTCACATTTCTGAGACAACCAAGTATATCACAGTTGTATTCACAAGTAAGATATGGATATGTACAACATCCCAATCATTGGACTAGCATTGTCACAGTCAGGATTGTTCAACACACACACTGCAATAGTAGTCATATGTGAGCCATCCTCTCCTGGGGTGACTCAGGGGCCTGACCTATGATCTATGTCACTGTAGACAGACACAGATGCTATGGCCATAGGTTCTGATCAGCAATATATCAAAGTAGTACAGTCTTGTTTGTTGAGACATATATGTTAAACTTCCTATTTCCCATTCTTACATACCCCATACTGCAGTCCATGACATGCTTACTTGTTTGACAGACCTGTTTGCTTTATTCAAGTGTAGAAGGTTATGTCCTGCAGCAGCTGATGGCCTGTGCACCAGTTGGTATCCCCCACTTGATAATTGCATGCATGACAGCTGTGTTGTTATTCATATAGTCAATGGCATTGCAACACACTCCTATTATTATGTCATGTGAGTGTTGGCCCTTTTCCTTGCCAGTGAGGAGGACGTCATGGAGGTGTGTGAACAACAGCATCACAGAGGGTATTTGGAAATACCTCTTGCAACTAAAACTGTGGAGACAGGCCAACAGAATGGAGGAGAATGTTTCAGACATAGGGACAGAATGTAAGTATTGCTGTTATACATTTGGATTAATGTTAGTCTAATAAGGTTTGAACTGACATGGAGTTCCTTGGTGATTTTAACTCTGACAGTGTTATGTGTTTGACATAACTCTCACGTGTAGGGCTATCCCCAGAATGGCCAGCATTTGGACTCCTATGTTTGGTGTGTTCCTCAGACATTTTTTGTCTTTGGAAAATTAGCATCATACTCTGGTGATTGCAGTCATTAACTGCTAACATCCATTTGTGTTTCTGAGCTCATATCCCTCCAAAAAGATATGCTACAACTAATCCTGTTACAACAGCAACATTCTCAGTTTTATACCAGCAATATTTCAAGTATGCCCCTGTTTATGGGTCTCTGTACCACAATTATATCAGGCTTTGTCCAGATGTCATGCAGTAAGAGGCTGATACGTATGGCATATGATTATTTAGTGCCTACATTCCTGACATTATCCCAGTGATGTATCAGATTGCCAGACATTTTACGTGGAAGAGTCCTTATAGATGAGGGGTATGCCTGGACATTCTGAGGCACTCTGTACAGTTGAGAGGTCTGTGTATTTCTGGAAATTGCTGACAGACTTTCAGGATTGTGTAGCACTGTATTGTATCAATGGTATTTGGCCTGTGTAGGGAGGGACGTGGTTGTATGTGTTATGGCTCCTTTTCTGTTAACCTGTGCATGCTGCTCCTGTTTCTGGTGGTCTGTTGGCTGTATATGTTTGTAGGGGCAGACTGTGATATGTCCCATACCAAAGTCAGGCATCATAGTACACTGTAAATTGGTTCAGAATATGTGGGGGTAGTGTACGAGAGGCAAACATGTTGAGATGGTTTTGTTCATGCAGTGCTTATACTGTACTGTTCCTTTGGCTTACTGGTATGTCACTGTGACTGTGGTTGAATTGGTTGTAGGTATGCACTTTCACACTGGTGTCTGTTTTTCAGTGCTGTGACATACATGTAGTGCCTGATATATTTGACAATGCATGTGTAATTCCCCCTAGCAGATTTGAGTTAGTGTTGTGTCAGTCTGACTGTAGTTTGGAGAGTGCTTGGTGACATGCTTAGCAGCTGAATATAGTTTATTTAATGTGATGTTATGTCCAGTTATTTGTAGGACATAGTGTTGCCTGGCCCCCATAAGTGTTGTGTATTTCTGACACATCATTGGGCCGACGTGAGGATTTCAGTCACTAACTAGTGGGAAGTCATTTAGTGTTGGACTTCTGCTATTTCAGTCAATATATGCTAGGACAGACATGAGGGTTTTACGGCAGCCACCGTGTCAGCTTATCTACTCCAGTATTTCAGATATGTCTATTTCCATGCCCCCCCCCCCTTTGTCAGGCCTGGCACAGTTTCGTTGCACTAAGGGGTTCTGAGCCTACCTAGGGACTGTCAGGATTGTTGAAGCATGTCCAGATTTATTGCTCATATTTCTGGTCTGTTCCACAGATGCATTATTTTCATATCTCTGGTAAATCACTGTGATGATCTGAGGATTACTGACAGTTAATGATGACAAACAGTTCAGTTACAGAACTCACATCCTTCAGAACATGTATGCTGAAACAAACCCTGTCAGTCTGGCAACATTATACACTTATAAGAGCGATATTTGAAATGCTCCCCTAGTTTTGTCCCATTGTCCCCCCAATATATATACATATATATATATATATATATATATATATATATATATATATATATATATATATATATATATATATACACACATGTATATTTTATATGTATATCACTATTTATATTATGCATATATTTGGTCATATATATGTATCTCCATACAAATATACATGTGTATATGTATAAATACGAGGCTTGACTGATTCAATGGAATCTTTTCCCTACTGTTGAATGAGCATATTTTGGAAAAAGCATCAGCCATCCTTACAGCTCAAATGGTGTTGTGGTACATTGCTGTGACTATGGTGTACAGGGCCCTGGGTTTCAGGGCTTTTACAGGGCTGGTACTTTTGTTGCTCTTACAACCACTTATTCACACTTATACTCACACTAATTCATTAAAAGAAAAAAGAAGGGTGATAGGTAAGTGGTTTAAAAGGGGCAGACAAAGGGAAGAACAATATGGAAGATAGCTATGGATGTGCAGGAGGGGTGTACAGAAGGTCTGTAGCTGCCCATATCTTATACAGCAACAGCTGTACATTTGTACAGACTTTGGAGGTGAATTTGGTCATTCAAACCCCAGAGAGAGGGGTGAGGACAACAGAAATGTGTTGTTAAACCTGCTAAGCATAGCTGAGCATTGCTAATCATTGCCCACAGTTCATTCTCATAATATACCACACTAATGACTTCATTTAATAAGTGTATATGATTTCCCTTACATGACATGGCTGTATGTGCTTTCATTACAGTAGAAAGAATTGGTAACTATCCTTTATGGGACACTTGTAAACATGGGTGTTTTTACATGTTATATGCACTTGCACATCCATTTTATACCAGCTACACTACCCTGGGTGACAAAAATAACTTACCACATATTTTAATGTGAACATACCACTTTTAACAATGCTTTCCCATGTAAATTTGGATTGCCTGGTGTATTACTCGAACCATGCACACCTGCATGCAAAGCTGGGACTCTGGCCACTACACTATCTTGGTTTGGGGATATGAGCTGTATATCTTTATTTATCACCTATTGGATATTGATATTATATTACTATATTAAATGGAGAGTATTGCATTTTTCAGCCATGTCATTGAGGACTGCTGTCATGATATTATGACATACATTCCAGTTTCAGACTTGTGTCCTTCTAAACATTTATGCTAATGCCTAACCTGTTTTCTGTCAACTTTCTGTCTGTCCTCTGTGCAGATGGGATGACACTGGTGCTCAGACTGTGGTTGACTACACTGCAAAATGGGTCTGAGAGCCCATGTCTTTGTATATGTTGGATGCACCCAGGAATGGTATCAGGTCTATGGAGACCTCTATGAGTTGACTTACAGACCTGCTTCGTGATCATGAGGGGAGGGGGGCAGGTGCTCTACATGCACATGTGTACCTATGGGGGACAGGGGGTGATGTTTAAACTTCACCTGTCTGCAGCCAGTTGCCTATATCCATGACATATGTGTATGTGGTGTTATTGACCACCACTACAGAGCAGATATGTGTGTTGCCTCTGGAATTGCAGACACACTTCTAGAAGGCCGAGTGATTGGCCTTGGTGGATGTCTCCAGTCTGCACTCAAAGACAGCCTAATGGTACATCATCTGTGACCACATTTGCTTATGCAGAACAAGGTGACATTTCTTAATGAGGCACCTATTCCTTCTTTGATCGTCTTGCAATTATTTCCACCTTTGACGGTAGTTGTGTATTGCTGCTGTCCACCAAAGGCATTCAGCCTACCCTGAGGGGGTTTATGTTGTCCTGTCAGGTATTGCTGAGGCCATAAAGCTATGTAGATTCCCACATAGTATTATGGTGTGGGCCTGGACACTGCTGCTAGTTCCAACATATGGGACGCCTTCCTTGTGGGCGTTGCCCATTTTCCTTCCCTGTGCATGGGACATTATGGAGGTGGGGGGTCTACAGCTTCCCTAACAGTAGGTGGAAATACCTCAAAAGGACAGGACATGTGGAGGCAGGCCAACATCATGGAGGACAAAACTCCAGAAATGGGTATAGACTGTATGCCATTAGTGCTGTTATACACATGGAGGGCTGCAAGATTGACAGGGTTAGTCTGGACATGCATTTACTGGTTGACTTAACATCTGACAGTGATATGACTCTGACATATGTTGTCCACAGTCTGGCCGATGTTTGTCTGTTACGTTTGATCTGTTCCTCGAACAACATCAGTTTTTGTGTGGTTGGTCGAATAATTTGAGGATTGTAGTCAGTAACTGTTGACATCCATTGGTGTTCCAGACATCATATTCTTCAGGGATGTTATGTTACAACAACATGTGTAACACCAGCTACTGTTTCAGTTTGTAACACCATTATGTGTGATATGTCCCTCTTTCCAGCCCCCTGTCTCACAAGTACATCATGCGTTTTCCAGATGTCCTACACTATAAGGTGCAGAGGTAGGGTATATCATTAATTACCACCTATACTCCAGTTATCATGCCAATGACCTGGCAGACTCCTGGCCATGGTATGCAGTAGCACCAGGATTATGGTTCCACACCCTGGTAAATCTGTGGACATCTGTGCATATTGACAGTTATGTCTGTCTGGCCATTGTGAACAGACTGACAAGATTGTGTAGCAGTGTTGCATGTAGATGCTTGCTGGGCTGGGTAGGGAAGAGTAAAAGATGTGAGTGCCATACATCCTTTACCTATCTGACTCTGCATGCTGCTACAGCTGCTGGCAGTCTATCATGTCTGTATGCTTGTAGGGGCTGACTGTGAAATGTCATGTAATGCCTCAGGATTCCCAGTACACTGGGAATTGGGCCAGTATATGTCGGTGTAGTATGAGACTGACAATCAGTATATATTTGTTCACACAGTTGTTCTACTCTAGAGTTTATTTTGGCTACTGGTATGTTGCGGTGATTGTGTTGCAAATGTTTTTGGATGGACATTTTTGCACCGCTCTCTGGTTTTCACTACAGTTCCATCCCTATAGTGCATGCTGTATTTGAATATACATGTATAATTTCCCAGAGGTGATGTGGGGAGTGTCATGTTGGTCATACTGCACTTCATAAGGTGCTGGGTGACATGTTTGTCAGCTGTCAGGGGATTTCCATTCTGTTACATCACTGCGGTCATACCTCTACACTGTCCAGAGGCCTAGACCCAGTCCAGATGCGTGGCTTATATGTTTGGTCTGTTCAACAGACAGTTGTTGTCCTTGGTTAATTGGTAGGATACTCTGGGGGATGCAGTCAGTAAATGCTAGCATCCACTGGTGTTACTGACTTCATATCCATCAAAAAAGATATGTTACAACAAAGCCGGTAACATCAGCAACTGTCTACATTTATCATGCAATATGTCCAATATATCCCTGTGTTTGGGCCTCTGTCCCCCAATTATGTCAGCCTTTGTCTAGCTGTCATGCACAAAGAGGTTCAGAGGTGTGTAGTATCATTATTTATTGCATTAATGCCTGCTACCATCCCAGTGATGTTATAGACCCCCAGACATGTAACAAGGAAGCAGCCATAGAAATGAGTCATGTGACTATAAATTCTGTGGGAAACTGTACATTTGAGAGGTCTATGTATGTCTGCCCATTGTTTAAAGACTGTCAGGACTGAGTAGCAATTTAGTGTGTACATGTTATTTGGGCTGTGTAGGGAGGAGGTACATGTGAGTGTCATGGGCCCTTTCTATCTGACTGTGCATGCTGCCCCAATTTCTGGTTCCCTATCACCTGTACATGGTTGTACATGCAGACAATGACATGTGCCATAACACTTCACAATTCCCACTACACTATGACTTGGGGCAGTATATGTAGGGGTAATGTGTGAGTGAAAAATGGGATTTTGTTGCTCACACAGTCATTATACTGTAGTGTTCTGTTTGCATACTGGTGTGTCACTGTGACTGTGGTACAATTATTTGGGAATATGCACTTTCACACCAGTGCCTGTTTTCCAGTAGTTACATCCCTGTAGTGCCTGTTATATTTACTAATGCATGTGTACAGCCCCAGAGCTGGACTTGGGTAGTGTTATGTCAGTCTGATTGCAGTTTGGACATTGCTCAGTACTGCAGTGTAGTTTCCCTACTGTCGTGTTATGTCCACATATTTGTAGGATGTCCAGGTGTCTGGCCGATATCTTTGGTCTGGTACCCATAACTGTTGTGCATTCCTGACACATCAGTGGGATGATGTGAGGATTGAGGTCACTAACTAACGGGAAGCAATTGAGTCCTGGAATTGTGATATTTCAGTCTATGTATGTTAGGACATACAGTGTTACTACATCAACTTTCTCAGCTTATCTACTGATGTATTGTGGATATTTCCCTAGTTTCATGCCTTTGCCCCCCCTCCACTTTGTCAGGCTTGGTCCAGATTCATTGAACTAAGGGGTTTTGAGCATACCTCTACACTGCCAGGAATTTCACAGAATGTCCAAATGTTTGGCCCATGCTTTTGTTCAGTTCCACAATTTACTTATATTTGTCTGGTAAATCATGGTGAAGATCCAAGGATTTATGTCAGTAAATAATGACATAACATTTCAGTTTCCATCCTCATATCCTTCAGTAGCTGTCTGCTGAAACACGCCCTGTTGTTGAAGCAAATGTCTTCATTTGTAACAGTAATATTTAGAATATGTTCCTATATGTGGCCCACCCCAGCCCACTTGTATAGCCTTTATACAGATTTCTTACACTAACAGGCTGAGAGGGATGGTTCTGAGGTATAACTGCACTGCATGTTATATACACACACACACACACACACACACACACACACACACACACACACACACACACACACACACACACACACACACACACACACACATATATATATATATATATATATATATATATGTATATATATTTTTCCTTTATATTTTTATATATGTATATCTATATTATGACTCTACCTTTTCATATATATGTTTCATCAGACATACACACACACACACACACACACACACACACATATATATATGTGTGTGTGTGTGTGTGTGTGTGTGTGTGTGTGTGTGTGTGCGTGTGTGTGCGCGTGTATATACATTTATATACAACACATGACTGGTTTCACAAAGCTTTCTCCCTAATGTTGATTGCTTCTATTGCATGATATATTTGGAAAAAACATTATTTAGTACAGCTCAGATGGTATAGTAGTACATTTCTCTTATGTTAATGCCCAGGATCATGGGTTTGACACTTGGTATTGTTGTTTTTTTTTCATTAATGTTAAATGACCAGAATGCATGATATGTTTGTTAAAATATTGCAACTTCTCACAGCTCAGATGGTGTAGTGGTGTTTTGCTGTGATTGTAGAGGACAGTGTTCTGGATTCAAGACTTGGTAGGGATGACTATTTTGTTTCTGGGCAGAACAAGGTCTGATGGATACAGAGTGATGAAGGCACATTTAAGCATATTATACTTATACATCTTTATTAAAAAATAATATTTATATACACATTATAAGTTTACATTTACCTTCCATAAATCCCTGTATGTGCCTTCATTAAATTATATTGTTGTGCGACTATACTGTATGGGGCACTTATGTTTATATGGAGGTTTCACATCTTTTCTACACTGACATCTCACTTTTGGGACTGCTACACTACTCTGGTTGACAAAAATAGTTGCTACATAATTTAAATTTACTAAAATAATTTTAACACTATTTTCGAATAGGAAAATAAACAGCATAACTTGTGACTCAAACCTTACACGCCTGCATGTAAAGCCACCGCTCTAACCACTACACTACTTCAGGTTGGAAATTTCATCTGTCTATTTGCATTTAGCTCCTATGGGATGTTTAAGCTATGCTAAGTGAATGGCCATAACGTGCACTCCCACTGAGCTACACTTAAACATTCCTTAGGCTACTGGAAAAAGTTATATATTATTATGATATCATTAGGTTATATGAGTGTGTATTGCAGTGTTCTGACAACTACTTTGGACTGCAATCATGAAATACTGGCATTGATTTAGCTTTCAGGTTTCTATCCTTTATGGACTCCTGCTAATACATATCCTGCTATCTTTCAACCTTCTAAGTGTGTGCAGGAAATTTTTCAGGCATGTCCCTAATACAGTTTTATTCACCCCATCATTTATGTCTTTGTTAACATGAACTGCTTTGAAGGAATGTCGCCATATATTTGCTTTCAGACTTCTACCCTTATGTGATTCATGCTGCTGCATGATCTGTTCTCTATCAACTTTCTATGTTTGTAGGGCTGTGCTTGTGCTTTTTCACTTTTGGGGGATTTATCCCTGTTATGTGTGCATTTGCACACATTTCCTGGTTTAGCAGGTTGAAAAAGTGCCATACAGCACTTTAGCAATGCAGGGTGAGTGTCACAGAACCTGCAACATACCCACTGCATTGGTTTCCTATTGTCATATTTATTTCAGTGTCCACGGACATGGAAATTACCATTTTTTCATTTCAGTGTCTGCGGACACTGAAATACTGGCATAATATTAGAGCAAAGCTCTAATATTATGCCATTCCAGCTTAGAAAGTGTTGTATGACATTTTCTGAGTGCAGGGGGGGCATGTTTACTGTCAGTGCACTACTAAGACATGCCCCCTGCACTTGTTTACAGTTTCTGTCTGTTTAGATTAAACAGCAGTGCCCCTTCATGCATATGCAAAGTGCGCTGTTGTTCTAAATGGACATGAACCACTCCGTGCAAGAATAGTCTTATTCCTGCATGAAGTTTAGTGAATCCCAGGGAGTGTTTTTGTAAGATTAGCTTAGTATTTATTAATGAAATATATATATTTATTCCACAGAAAATGGTTGAGATACCACAGGCAAATACTCTGCTTAAGGCAAAAATAAATGCAAATCACATAAATTAAGCAGAGTAACTCAACGGCTGTATCCAGAAGCAAACAAAATTTATTGGTAAACATAAGCGCTTTCACAGTTCCACAGACTGCTTCATCAGACGTTAAACCTCATAATTTGAACTGCCATTTATATACAAGCATCAACAATCAAGCAATCAACATTTAAAAGGGAACACATTTAAAAACCATTATAAACCAAGACAATGTTAAAATCAGTAAAACAAAGTATATATACTTAAGAACAAAATTACAAATGTTAATAAAATATTAATAAATGTCAAAGGAAAAAACATCAAAGACCAATACACGTAAGGTTCAGGTTAAGACACTTTTAATTCTTGCGGCAATGGGACAAAAACATGCAAAAAATACAGAGTTTGTTTGATTAGTAACAGGAAGTAAGCCATTCTTATACTGTTTGACAAGACATTGCCTTCTAAGCTGACGTAATCAAGTACAAGCCTGCAATATTGTTTTTCACAGCAGATGTTGTTCATGATTTTCTGCTGACATGACATTACATTACTAGATTTGTGAGAAACTTTTTGAAAAATAACATGGTCTTTGAGACCACTAGTTAGTTGCAATTATTTCTACAGTGCTGTGTTACATTTCAAGGTACTCTGCTAATTCAAGCACAAAGCAAACACAGATTATAGTTCATATTCTTCAAGCAGTCTTTGTTCTACTTATCTATCATTTCTGCAGCTGTGTATGGTCTCATAGCACAAACAGAGCTAATTGTCTAAGTTTAATAACATTATAGAAACGGTATTGTTCTATTCATTATTTTCTTAACTAAGCAGCAAATAATCTGCTTCTCAGTAAATTTACAAACGCATAAGCAAGATTCCAACTGTGCTGACAAGATACAAGGTCAGAAAGCATGGTCAGAAAGCATTTGCAGTTTATATGGATTTATGCAGTATAAAATAGAATAAATGTGTTAACCCTATTGGGTTTTTAAAAGCACTAATACACACATTAATACATATTTTTCTAACATTTCCCCCCTATTAATACTTTTATTCTACTTTCAAAAAAGCATAAATAGTTTGTTTCTTCTCCTAACCTCTTCCACTCAGGATTTGCAGTTAAGAGAGTCATTCAGTTTAAACTTATGAAAGTGTTTCAGTCTTCAACAGTTCTTCAAACTCAGTACTTTGATACAAGGTTTCAGAAACCGACATGTCAATAAAATCTTTGATCAGTCTTTTCATGCAGGGGATGCCACAACAAACACACACTCCTAACAGGAGCATTCCCACACAAATGGCAATCAGGATGTTCATTAGGATAGTACCCCACCCCCAAACCATTTCTGGAAAAAGTCTGTCAATGGGTTTGGGCCTGGTTTAGTCATGGCCAACATTTGCTGAATCACCTCAAGGTGGTTATCTATCTCATGCTGATTGTCAGGAATGTATGAACAGCATTCTTCTTGAATTAAAGCACAAGTACCGCCTTTTGCCGCTAGGGTGAAGTCGAGAGCCATGCGGTTTTGAAGCACTACAGTTCTCATAGCATTCAGTTCATCAATTACTAATTCAAGACCGGAAAAAGTTGCATTGCTCATTACTTCCAGGAGTTTAGACAGTTTTCTCAGCTCCCAAATCGATTTCACTGCTCCATATGCTGGTAATATGCCTGCCCACGATATAACAGTGTCACTCAAGTCCATATGTGTCAGTTTATTACTCATAGAATGATGTTTTTTCCAGCCTGCTTCGATTTGCCCCACTGGATTCTCAGGTTTCTTGGTGACCTCTCTGGCATTTTGAATTTTACCTCGAGGCAAAACTGCAGTGTGTCATATGGCCGGAACCAGGTAACCCAAAAAAACAACTGCCAGACCAATTATCAGGTAACCATTTGTATGCCTTTTTGCCACACACAAAATAACAATCCTCTACCTTAGTAGTAACTTTGCTGCTGACATACGCTTGCCCTGCATGAAACATTTTCCTATCAATTATAGACAGTTGCTTAAAAAGAACAGAATTATGTTGTACTTCATTAATTGTTTTATGCATCAAGTCAAGAAATGAATCATAGTCTGTATTACAATATGAACCTGCATTATTTGCTTTAGTGTAACATTTATAAGGACAGTCACATTGCAATATCTCCAACCCACCTGAACAGTATCATTTTTGTAAAAACACACATTTCCTCTCTGTGGAACAGACAAGTGCAATGCTATTTTATCTTGTGATTTAATAGTTGTAGTAACATAAATCAAGTTTTCCCAGGTCTCATTGGCCCCTATGGGGACTGCAGTCATTAATATTCCCCTGTATGCTGTCAGTAAAGCTGTGCAGATCCAGCAATTTGAAACATTAAAAGTCTCAGCATACACATATTTGATTGCTTGGTAAGTGTTAAAGTTTGAGTGCCAGTCTATGAGTAACGCATCACGTTTATTCAGTTCAGCTTGTGTGGCTGGAAAAAGGAAAGGCCACAGAAAAAGACTATTGTCACCAGTATAGTTAACAGGATGATCATGCAATATTTCTGTGGTTGTTTTGCATTCCTGTTTGCTCTGGATTTTGGCACTTGTTGTGTAACAGTAACAAGATTTTTGTCCAGTTCAAAGTTTTTAACCAGTTTGCAGTGTCAAGTGGATCCAAGATGCTCGCTCCACAATCTTAACTGCGGTGGGTGTTGACAGTAGCACTTGGTACAGCCCCTCCCACTTTGGTGTCGTCCAGTTCTTCTTTTTGATGACTTTCACCCAGACCCAAGTGCCTGGGGCCACTGCTACTTCCGATGCTCTGGTTTGTTCTTTATCTGAAACAGAATTTAACTGCAGCAAATGTTTAGAATTCAATAACTTCTGCATATACTCTGCAAGTGTACAGTCGGCTTCCTGGTTTGCCGGCATGAGAGGTTTCCACTGAGGTATATAATATGCCCGCCCAAACAATTTCTCAAAAGTGTCAATCCCTTTGCATTCAGAACAGTTCTCATGCTCAACAGTACCAGGGTCAGACATTACACCCAATTTCTCTGTGTATCTTCTATAAGCTTCCTTAACTTAGTCTTTAAAATTATATTGTGTCTCTCTACTAATCCTGCAGATTGAGGGTGATATGCACAATGATTCTTTAAAGAAATTCCAAAAAATCTGCCCAACTGCTGTATGGTTTACAAAATGTGTGCCATTGTCACTGTAGATCCTTTCCGGTATGCCAAATCTGGGAATGATTTCTTTAACAAGGGTTTTTGCAATAGTAGATGCATCTGGATTTTTAGTCGGAAAAGCTTCCACCCATTTGGAAAACATATCTACAATGACAAGACAGTACGTCTTATTTTTGCATTTGTTCAACTCTATGAAATCCATACAGATAGTATGAAATGGATACAGTGGTGTAGGGAAACTCCCTTGCTTAGGCTTTAATGCCCCTTGTGCATGATGTTTATTACAAACATGACACGATGAACAAAACTTTTTAGTATAGTTTATGAATCTATATGTTGTGAACACTCGGTTCACTAACTGTACCATCACCCCTGTTAAGACATGGCACTGCCCATGGCTCAACAAAGCTGCATATCTAAACAAGTTAGATGGCAATATTAGTTTTCCCTCTTTGGAGATGTACAGTCCTTTCTCCAGAATTGCTCCTCGTTTTATCCGTCTTTGTTTCTCAACTTGCGTAGTAAGTGTCTGCATTGTTTTCAACATTTCTAAGTCTAAAATCTCGGAGGGTTGTAATTCCTCATTCAAAAGAAATACTTCTGAAGCTGAAGCTGCCTGCTTTGCAGCTGTATCAGCTCTCGCATTACCTTTTGAAATTCTATCCTGTTGCTTGGTATGATCTATGCATTTACAAATAGCTACTTTCTGAGGTAACTGAATAGATTCTGAAAGATCCAAAATAAACTGTGCATGATTGATTGGTTTGCCAGTAGATGTTATCATTCCTTGATTTTTCCACTGTTGCACAAAAACATGTACAATAGAAAACGCGTACTGGCTGTCAGTAAAAATGTTCACACATTTACCCTTTGCTAAAGTACATGCCCATGTCAATGCAATCAATTCTGCTGCCTCTGCAGATAAACTGTGTGGTAAAGATTTTGCCTCTATAATGTCTGTGTCAGAAACTACTGCATATCCTACTAGGTTCTGTCCTGCAGGACCCCTTTTGCGTGAGCCATCCATGTAGTATGTCACCTCGGCATCATCCAAGGGAACATCCGTAAGGTATTTTCTGGGCAGTGTCTTTTGCTCAATCTCCTGCAGGCAGCTGTGCGGTATGCCATCTGCAGGAGTTGGAAGCAAGGTAGACAGATTCAAAGTTGTGCATCGTTCAATTGTCATATGAGGTTGGCTCAACAATATAGTCATACAGGAAAGATGTCTAGCAGAAGAAAGATATGCTACTTTTTCTTGCAGTAAAATAATTGCGACTGCATGAGGCACTCCCAATGTGAGAGGGTGGAACAACACTACTGAGGCTGAAGCCTGCACTGCCATTGCAGCTGGGACTACTGCTTGTACACAGTGGGGTAAAGACAGCACCACTGACTCCAGTTGTGATGAATAGTAAGCAATGGGGCGTTGCTTATCCCCATGCTGCTGTGTTAACACTGATGTCATATAACCTTGCTTACAATCTACTGTTTGGAAAAAACGTTTATGATAGTTTGGTAATCCTAAAACTAATGAGGATGCTATCAACTGTTTCAATTTGCAGAAAGCAGATTCTGCTTCTGGTGTCCATTGTAATAAATCTTGTGCTGCCATAGGCTTCTTGTATATTAAGTTAGTCAGAGGTGCAGATTCCAAGGCATAGTTTGGAATCCAGCTCCGACAAAAATTGGTCGTACCCAGGAAGGACATCATTTCCTTCTTGGTAGTGGGTTTTGGTGCTTGCAAAATCGCTATTTTTCTGTCCTCATCTAATGTTCTACCCTCTTTGGATATTACATATCCTAGGTATTTAACTTGCTTTCTCCAAAGCTGAAATTTATTTTTGTTTACTTTATGTCCTTGAGTGGCTAAAAATTGTAATAATGCTATGGTATCTTCTTTGCAATCTTGCTGGGTGGGGGCTGCCAGCAGGATATCATCAACATAAAGTAAAATCTGACTGCCTTTTGGTGGGGTAAATCCCGCCAAGTCGCTTGCCATCTCTTGTGAGAATATTGTTGGACTTTCACAATATCCCTGTGGTAGTTGCTTATATCTGTACCTTTTCCCATGAAATGTGAATGCAAACCAATACTGGCTGTCAGGGTGTAGCGGTATCGAAAAGAACACATTGCTGATATCTACCACAGAAAAATATTTCTGTTGAGGTTTTAAATCATTCAACAGGGTGTGTGGATCTGGCACAGTAGGTGCCCTTGGTATTACTGCGTCATTTACAGCTTGTAAATCTTGGACCATACACCATTCTCCATTTGCTTTCCTATCAGGAAATAAGGGTGTGTTACATGGTGAATCAGGAGATTCCACCAATACTTCTTCCTTAAGTAAAGCTGCTATTATAGGTTTGATTCCTACCTCTGCATCTTTTCTTAAGGGATATTGTCTCTTCTGTGGTCTAAATGCTGACTTTGGCATGATAGTAACTGGTCCTGCTGTATGAATAAGTCCTACATCTGATTTTCCTGTTGACCAGAGAGTTTCTGGTATGCTTTGTAAGGCATCTTCTTCCTCTTTCAATAAGCGTGTTAATCAGCTGTCCTCGCTAGACTGCAAGTGTACAGCTGGGTGTGTCTGTCTTGTCCAATTTAATTTCTGCTTCTGTAATCCCTGTTTTGACAGTTCTAACTCTGTCTGTTTTTCCCATCTCGTGACTTTTTCTCCTAAGTCTGCCCATTTTACATTCTTGTCCTTAGTCAAGCTAACATGTGGTAATCGATCAGATTTATAAAGTGGAAATAATTCCTGGGGCAATGAACAGCTGACCATACTGTTCCCTTCTATGTCCCAGTACAGATTACATAATACTTAATCTGTTTGCACGGTTTCTAAACAATTCTTGCTCATATTCCTTGTCAGGTCCTGGTGTGCTACAATAATACAGAGTACAGTGCAACAAATGCTGTTTATCAATGTCAAGGGAGGGGAACTTGCTGATAGCTACATTCATCAACTCCTCGGTCACCGCCCCTGGACCAGTCATAACCAAGTCCTGGCTGTACCAATAAAACATTTTACCCTCCAATTGCACTGCAAAGGTGTCAATTTGTTGTTGTGCTTCCATACTCTGCATAGTCAGAACTACTGCTATACCAAATAGCTGCATAAGGTCTCTGCCCAAGAGGTTTACTGGGCATTTTGCAGAAACAACAATTTTGCTTTTCTGGGTCAATCCTAAAACAGGATCAGTTATCACAATATTATGGGAGAGGGGCTCCCGATACAGCTGTCCATTAGCTGCTTTCACTAATATGTAATCAGGTGATTCTGAGTTCTCTGGCAGTTTGGAGGGATGTATCAGGGTCCGTGAGGCCCCCGAGTCACACAAAAATGTGACTTCCCTCCCTTCTACCAGGAGTGTGACTTCTGGTTTTGTGTCTGCTAAATAGAGCTCTAAGCTCAATAAAGCCAAATCCAATATTTCATTTTCTTCACTATCCGTGACTTCTTGCACTTCCTCTATTTCTTCTGTCACATTCTCTACTCCCTCTATCACATTCTCATTTGTCCTTTCTCCATTATCCCCTTCTAGTGATTCCTGACTACCATATAGTCAGTCCTCACCCTCCTTATCTTCCGTAGTTGCCTTCTTATTTTTCTTGCAATCTCTTGCCAAGTGTCCTTTCTTACCGCATTTAAAACACTCACCCCTTTTCTTTCACCCTTCAAAGTCCTCTGATCGTTGATCAGATTGTTTATTTCCCTGGGCATTTCTCTTGCCCTTTTTCCTGGACTGTACTACATAAACTTCTGCTCCATCTTCTACAGAAAATACTTGGGCTTTCTTTTTCTTTTTGCTATTAAAATGCCTTTCGGCATGCCTAGCATATTCAAGCAATGACTGTAATCTGCTTGTACAATGATCTACCATGTGTTTTGTAATAAAACTGTTTATGGGTGCAATACTGCCTTTCAAAAATGCATTCTTTAACTGCTGCTCATATGGGGAATCATGTGTCTGGTCTTCAGGAACCTGCATTCCACAATGGTTATTAAAACACTCTAACAATCTGGCATAATATCTGTCAATAGTTTCACCTTCTTGTTGGATGCATTGATTAATGCAAGTCCAGTCTGCCCTAGGCTTCCATTTCTCAGAGATTCGTTCTGTAAGACCTTTCACTCTGTTGTCTAACTCTGCGCTGCTATGTGGGAGTGGTTTATATTCAGCGTCACGGGGATTCCAATTGCCACTGATCATGTGCCAATCTGGTCCCACGATCTGCCTGACTACTTTTTCTACTTCTTCTCTGTTTAGGTTATAACTTAACCTCATGCCTTGTAAGTCTTCTAAGAATTTTCTAAAATTAACTTTTGGATGGAGAATTCCCTCTGTGGCTTTCCGGATGTCTTCTGGTGTCCACGGTCTATACACTAGGAGTGTTGGGTCCTGACCTTCTTGTCCTGCCTGAGGATTAGGCACTTCTATAAGTGGGCATATTTCTTCTTCACTCATATATCATGAATTTCTACCCATTTGATATAACTCAATGCCCCCTTTTAAGTTTCCTGCCCATGTTCGAGACCTGGTCTTGACGGGATCTCTAACAAACGGTGTTGCTTTTGTAGTGTCTCTACTTACAGTGATAGCAGGATATCACAGGGGTGGACTAACTTGTTCACTTGCCTCATATTCTGGTAAGGGAGGTGGAGGGGCTGATGCTATTACTAAGTTATTGCCCTCTTTATCTAAAAACATTGCTTTTGAATTATTACTCTTTTGTTCCCTACAGTTTGCTTCCTCAATCCACCTGTGTGCCTGAGGAATTCCTAATTTACGTTGCTATTTTACCCGACCTCTGGAATCGGTTTTAAGCTGTTTGACAAGTTTAACAAGTGAGGATTTTTCTAATTTACCATCAGATTCATACTTATTAACCCATTTTGAGTAGTATTTAATATTATTGGCATGGTGTGATTGCATATATTTCGCGTCTTCGGTTAACGGCGGAGTTTGGGTAGGGTTACCACCTGTCCCTCTTTGCGAGGGACAGTCCCACTTGGAAGGAGTTTTTGTCTGAAAAAATCTTACTAAGTTTTCTTTAATAGTTGCATAAAACAGTTATTTTGTACCAGAAACACCTAAATATTATATGAAACAGCATAAGCAACTCATATGCTTGGGGTCTTTGGGGTCTTTTTGTGCACTTATTTCCCATTTTCTTCTTATTCTGTTTCAAAAAGGAAGACTACTATTGAGATTTAATTCATGATTTACTTTACTTTTTTTTTAAAGCAAAGTAAATCAAATCCAAAGAAAAAATGAATGAAAAAAGAGGCGTTCCCGTTGAGTGATGAAAATAGGAGGTATGTTGGTGGGAGAGGGTTGGGGTGGGCGGGTACTGGTCCTATTTTCTTCTAACCTTTAAAATGTTACGTAAGCCTTCTTATCTTTTATGTGGTACCACAGGTGTTTTTTTACAGTCTCTCCAGAATGACTGCCTACCTATTCTGTTTCCCTGATCTATGACAAGACAGCAATCTTTTTGTCCCTGACTTGTACTAAGCAAATCTCTTGACAAAACAATGCTAATCAAGTCCCTGATCTAAAACAGAAATAAAGGTAAATTCACCTTACCTGAGCCTCCATGATTGATCACCTGGTTCGAGGTAAACCCGTCCTTCAGTCACAGATCAGAAAGTGGCTGGCCTCTTTTGTGCGACAATTCAGTCGGAGGTCTTTTCAGATAAGAAGAACCGATGTGGTTTCTTCCCCGTACGGTTTCAAACCACCTGGCCTGTCTGATCCGAGGCAAAGTGAAGGTTTCCGTTCTGAAGGACTAATCTGTCAAAGGAAATAACTTCAAAGACCAATACACGTAAGGTTCAGGTTAAGGCACTTTTAATTCTTGCGGCAAGGGGACAAAAACATGCAAAAATACAGAGTTTGTCTGATTAGTAACAGGAAGTAAAACATTCTTATACTGTTTTACAAGACATTGCCTCCTAAGCTGACGTAATCAAGTACAAGCCTACAAAATTGTTTTTCACAGCAGATGTTGTTCATGATTTTCTGCTGACATGACATTACATTACTAGATTTGTGAGAAACTTTTTGAAAAATAACATGGCCTTGGAGACCACTAGCTAGTTGCAATTATTTCTACAGTGCTGTGTTACATTTCAAGGTACTCTGCTAATTCAAGAACAAAGCAAACACAGATTATAGTTCATATTCTTCAAGCAGTCTTTGTTCTACTTATCTATCATTTCTGCAGCTGTGTATGTTCTCATAGCACAAAACAGAGCTAATTGTTTAAGTTTAATAACATTATAGAAACGGTATTGTTTTATTCATTATTTTCCTAACTAAGCAGAAAATCATCTGCTTCTCAGTAAATTTCCAAAGGCATAAGCAAGATTTCAGCTGTGCTGACAAAATACAAGGTCAGAAAGCATGATCAGAAAGCATTTGCAGTTTATATGGATTTATGCAGTATGAAATAGAATAAATGTGTTAACCCTATTGGGTTTTTAAAAGCACTAATACACATATTAATACATATTTTTCTAACAATAAACTAAGCCTAATATTATCTATATGTTATGTAAATGATACTAAAAATAAAAAAAGTTTTACTTTTGATTGTTTTACTTACGACTGTACTGCCAATATTGTATAATAACTTATTTTTCTGAAGTGGTGTTACCTCTACTTATTATACTATGCTTGTTACCTTATATCAATGAAAATAATAAATAAAGAATTTCTGGAAAAAAAAATAAAAAAAGTTAATCAACGTAAGGGTCTAGATTTTAATATAAACTTTAAGGGAACATTATCATTAAACTACCTCCCTTTATTGGCTCCCATTCTTATAATCTATCTAGTCTCCCTTTCTTCTGTTTTACTGATAATGTTCCCAAGCCTCTGGCTCTCCTCTACCTTATCAATAACTAAAAATTTAAAATGGTGTTTTTTGTCATAATTCATGACATGTTTAGCTAACGCATTAGTAGATATTTGCCTGGCTATATTTTATTGATGTTCCCTTATTCGGTCTCTAAATTTATGATTAGTTTTCCCTACGGAAAAGGACTGACACTCTAGGCAATATGCAGATAAACTAAATACATAGTATTACAGTCAGCATCCACTTTAAAAATAAAATTCCTGTTCATGTCTGGATGTAAAAACTGACCAGTATCATGTATACATCCACAAAAATGACATTTCTGACACGGTCTAGTGGTCCTTATAGCCTTAACAGTGCCATTTTTTATTTTAAGATAACATAAAATTCTTTTTAATAACTTCATATTCTTAAAAGTGAAACTTGGTTGTTATTCCCCTATATCATTAATTTTTTTCATCCTCTGTTAAAATATGCCAAAATGTTTTATATGTATCTAAACCTTGGTTGACATTACTAGAGTACTATACTGGCATTCTCATTAAATTGTTCTTAACTGTTATTTAGTGTTTGTCATACCATGTTCAGAAAAATAGGGTCTGGCTTGTGTTCTTCTCAACTCTTTTACCCTTGTCAAAGTGACATCTACTTTATGTGATTGATAACCTCTATCTATAAAGTTATTGATAAATCAGTCATTTCTTCCTCAAAATTAGTATCATCTGTACAAAACCTTGAGACTCTCATCCACTATTCTTTTAACAATATTATTAAATATGTAAGTTGGATGCATGCTTGTTCTATGCAATAGATTATTTCTGTCACAGGTCTTTCTATGAACTCTAGTATTTATTCCCTTCACTGTATCTCTTGTAATGCTCATGTCTAAATAATTAAATTTATTGATATGAGAAATCCATAGTAAACCTAAGAAAAACTGTACTGCTATTAATATAATCATAAAATGCTTTTAACATATCTTAACGACCTTCCCATAATAAAAATAAATCATGCACAAACTACAATATAGTATAATTTGTTTCTGAAAAGGACCTCTTACAATATATTCTTCTTCCCATGTTGCCATCATAAGGTTGGCGTAGCTATTGGCAAATGACGTGCCCATAGCTAAACCATCCTTTTGTAAATAAATTTCATGTTCAAACAAAAATACATTATTTTCTAGCACTGTCTCCAAAAGTAAGCATAGAAAATCAATGGTTTTACTATTAAAGTCACTATGCTTCATTAAGTATTTTTGCAACATGTTTAAACCTATCATGTTTGGAATATTCGTAAATAATGATTGAATATCCAATGTGACTAGCATAAAATTCACATTATTTACCCTATTTTCAAAAAGGTAGAAAAGGTTATTCAATAATTGTTTTGTATGTCTTAAAACAATGGGGTTCTTGTCTAACAATGGTCTAAATTTATTTTCCAAATAAATAGATATTGATGTTGTACACCAATTCCTATCCGAGACTACAGGTCTCATGGAAGGATGCATTGCATCTTTGTGTACTTTGGGTAACCCCTGTATCAAGGGAATTACTGGATCCTTAATCAGTATACATATACATATATATATATATATATATATATATATATATATATATATCATACTCCATGCTTTGCGATAAAAAAAAAAATCTCATATAACAGCCTATGTACTCTGTTGATCATCTTATCAACCATATTTGAATCAATTTTCACATACACGTCTTCAATGGATAACATCAGTTTCATATTTAATATGTAGTGTTGTGCAACCATTACTACAACAGGGCTTCCTTTATCTGTGGGGTGTATTACTATTGTACAGCCATTCTGTAAATTCCACATCAATACACATTCATCTTTAGACAGATTTCTAAAAAGCTTTCTACTATTTTCAGAAGAAGCAAATTAATTGTTTATATATTTCATCAACACATAACCTTTCATACACCTCTAGTACAGGTTCCTGGTTTATGTAAACTGGTATTGTTATTGAACTCATTATTTCCATACAGGAGTTTAAGCATGACAGATCTAATAAAACATTTCAAATCAACAATAAAATCTACAGCATTATCCCTATTGGCAGGCATAAATGATAAACCTCTTTCCAGTAATGTTGTCTCAAATAAAATTAAATATCTGCTGGAAATATTCCAGACTAAAGATTTACCTTTGGTGTCCACATCTTTTTTAAAGTATGTACATTGCTCAAGTCCGTCTACCATTTCTGTTTCATACTCTTTCTACTTCTGAAGCTTCTGAAGGCATGGTTTGTAACCCCTGTGTTTTCTTGGTGAGAAACCCATGTGGTCTCTCCAGCTGCTGCATGTGTCTCCTGAGGTCCATGCAAAAGAAAGCATTATACTCTCTTTTACTGTTCTGATGAAGTTTGAGTACAGTGCAGTATAATCCTCAGATCTGAATACAATGGTGTGATTTATGATGTGCACAACATAGGATTTCAATATCAGTGTGGGCACTTGGTGGTAGAAGTTCAGATTGTTATGTACCCGTGTTTCCAGTGCTTGCATCACTGGGTTTCAGCATAGCGGAACTGTTGTCACTCCTGTAATTATCAGGAAATTCCACTTTGCAAAAGGACAAAATAAAGACAGATTTTTGCATTTATCTGCAGATAGTGTTGCTTTGTCACCAACCATTTGTCTGTGTTAGCCCCTACTGTAACATGTTTTCATCATAGGTGGACTCAGTGATTGCACCCAGTATGCCAGAATCAGCAAATGTAAAAAGCCAAAGGCAGTATGCTTTAGCTTGAACTGTCAAGAAATAGATTCCAAACAGTAAAGGGCCAGGCACAGATCCCTGAGGTAAGCCAATGGTGACAACTGTACTGGTACGGGTTGATTCACCAGTTTTTACCCATTTAGTGACATAAGGTTTAATCCCCAGCTGGGAGAGTCTCTAAATGATACCTGCAAGGGGGATTGTGTTCAAACCCTAAGCCAGATCAGGATAGGCAATATGCACTGTCTTACCTTCATCCAGGTCTGTCACACAGAATCAGTGGGCTGTGAGAGCATCACAGATTGCCTATCATGTGACACATCACATACACCTTCCTGACACAGCAGAATACAAACTTCAACACACCCTCCACACAGACTATGTAGAAGGGTGTACATTAACATGCAGCCATCTGACCTGGGGGGGGCAGCACCTGATGCATGCATGTACAGACACATCCTTACTATTCTCAGCTGTGAGGTAGACCAACATATCATCAGAGACCTTTTCTAAATGGGAACTAGTAATTTCACGGCTGTGTATAATTGACCTGTGTGAGTTGTTAATGCTACATCATATCTGGTAGATGTCTTCAAAAAGGCCATCAAAGACCTGCATGATGACATTATCATTCTTTTGAACTTGACAAGCCCAAGGCATTTGACACAAATACACACTGAGGTATTCACTCAAGGCTGTCAGATGTGGCCATAAACATCTATATCACCAAGTGGGTAGACCACTCCATCACACACATGGCATCGAAATATGTTGAAATGTGTGAAGTGACCTATATCTCAGGTCCACTGTTCAGGTCTGCACATATGGGCTGTCTGATAGACCCTTTCCTGTCCATAGGTCAGGTTCCTCTTGAAGAGGTCCAAAGGCACTCTGCTGACATGTATGGGCAATCTATTCAGAGTCTAGGAGAGTCTCTGGGTCAGAACCTATCCCTCCAGCATGTTTTGTTTTTTGTGTGATGTGATGGGTTTAGATGGAGCATGTAGCTCTGTCTGAGGATTTGGATTTTCTTAAGTGTAGCATGTCCAACTGGGTTTGGTTTGACCTTGTAAAGTGTACTGCCACCTATATGGTAATTCATGGATACATGTTTTTTCCCAAGGGATTTCATAAAGGTGTTGGGACATGGTAGTTTTTCCAGTCAATGGCAGGGGTAGTTAAAATCACCCAGTATTAGGGTGTTGGTTCTATCTTAAATTTTTTCCATGTTTAGAAAGAAGGTGTAGAAGAATCTTCTTGGGGGGGTGGTGGGGATCTGTGCTACAATTTGGATTTGCAGTCTTACCTAGTGTTAGTTGCCATTCACTCCAACATGGACAATGACAGAGTCATATTTGTACTTTGTTGTGGGTGACTTAGTGCATGCGTATGTGGTGGATCCTGCACCTGACAGGCGAGCTGACTGTAATTTTCTCCTTTCAACCTGGTGAGAGGAGGGGACATCAGTGACTATAAGTCACTATAGATATGACTAAAGTGTTAGTGTACATTGTCTTGCCTTAGGGGCTGTTGCTGGGTGGCACACTGTGTTGTGTGAACTGTGACACATTGGTTGTGTGATTTGTTTGTTTTGTTTCAGCTTTGGTCTTTTGTTGGGTTGCAGTTGCACAGTTAAGTTGCCTCTGCATATGTGTTGCTTTATATATATGTTGGTGTTGTTGGTGGCTGGGGTTTAGGGCTATGTGTTGCTGTGTTGTGATGTAGTGTAGTGGTGTGTTAACTCTCTTGACTGTTGCTTTGCTTCCATTTTGTCAATGTAAGTGCATCTCTCACAGGTTGTAGTGTTGGGTGGTAGGAGGAGAGTCTGTGTGTCAGCATGAGGCAATTGCTGCATTGCCTCAGTAATACAGATTCACCAGAGGGACAGGAGAAATCACGGAAATTGGACCTTGGGCGCAAGGTACTTTTGCAATTATAGGCTGTTAGTGTGCCTACTATTAATTTCTCCTGTCAACAAGGAGAGTTCAGTGTGTTATGAGTTTTTAAGGCTTCCTAGCTTTTTCCAGCAGTATAGAGAGAAGTGCTAGTCAGGGAGGGATATGCTTAGACTGAAAGAAAAAAATGCAGCAGTGTGCACTAGAAGAGAGATTAGATAGGTAACTTGAGTTTTACCTGTTTAAAAGTTAAAAAAGTAAAAAGAGTTACTATTTTTAAATATTTTGGTACTATGAAATACTGTAGGATGGCCAATAAATTTAAATAAATTGAGGGTGGGATTTCAAAATGAAATGATTGTTTTGTGATTACTCACATAAAGTCCATTATTTACTGACAGACATCACAAATGACATACACATCCTGTGCATAAACAGCTGCCTGAAGGATTACAGATTGTTGGCAATGATTGACTCCAACTGTGATATTAGTATAATACAGACTTTATCAGCACACACCAAAGATTGCTGCCACAGACATGACAATACATGCAAAGACACAAAAACATGGGGGATTTGTTATGTCAGGAAAAAAAACACACCATCCCAAGTATAATGTAGACATCACACCTTATATCAGACAAATAAGAATGTGATCTGTGTCCTGGGGTAGATGGTAAGTGGAACGTCCACCAGTATGTGGTCACAGTGTTGACTACTTCCTTGCATGTAACAGAACTGCTGAGTATGTTACACCAGGTGCATGTGTGCTACCTATTCCGGTGGTGTGCACAGAACATACATAGCTGTTTAACAACATTAATGGCATGGGTAACATTCGTGACAGTGTGGATTGTGCCATATATATCTGCCATGCACACCAGTCAAGTAGCCTGTATTGATCATAATGTTGTATACAGGTATAGCAGTGCCCCTTCTAACATCTCCAGCAGATGTTACAGTGCCTGGACAGTGTGCATGAATACCCTGATAGAGTGCAGACATATCATAATAGTTGCACAAGTGTGTTTCTGCAGAATCATCTCTGATCTCTCTAAATCACATATGTTATCTCAGATACATGGGATTACTGGTGGAATTATTCTGATATTGATCATGATTGTGCTTGCTTCTTTTAATGTTGTCCATGAGCCTTTACTTGTGTTCCACTTGACGGAGACTTTTGCTGAGATGACATTTGTATTCAGGCAAACCAGTTTGCACAGCTTCACAATATGCACCCTACCAAATTGTATATCACATCCCTGATAGATGTCCTCTGCATTGCTCATGTAAGGATACTTATCTCACACAGACATCTTCCCCATTGTTATGTCGCCTTGTGTGACAGTCACATAATACACATTTTCACTGTGCAGTCCTTACTGTACAATATTGATATGTGATTGATGTTGCTGCCACAGCTGTCTTCCATTGACATACCCTCATCTGCTGTACATTAGGTTGCTTCACCTATCCTCTTTCTCTGTGTTCATTCATACAATTCATCTGTGTGTTCCTATTCAATGCACATACTTTCCCTGAGCATTTTACATGGCAGTCCATGTATCCTTACAGATCATTTACACAACTTTGGTACAGAATGCCAGGAGTGGGATTTCATAATTCTCAGTACTGTATACACTGTCCTGTTCTATGTTGGACCATATATATAACTATGACACCTTTCAACTAACCAGATTTTCACAGAATTTCCATATTTTTGCCTTATATATTTTTTGGTGTATTCCTTATAAAACCTGTGATTTTTCTGCCATATCACTGGGATGATCTCAGGAATGATGTCACACAATAATTAACATACATTTGAGTTTTAGATTTCGAATTCTTCAGAAAATCTATCTTCACACACACCCCTTATTATTCTTGCACATTTCTAGGTTTGAAAGAGCAAATATGCAAAATGTGTCCCTATTTCTGGGTCATTGTCCCCCCATTGTGTTGTGCTTTCCCAGATTTCTTGCATGTGCTTATTTACATTTAAATTCAATGCACAGCATGAATATGCAATTAGCGCTGCTTCTAACCACACATCACCATGCACACATGTAAACTATGTGTAGGCTTTGAGCAAAGCCTACATTAAGTTTACTGAATCCCAGGGATGGTCTTCATATCACCTGTAGTGGCACTAAAGTGCAGAAATAAAAACATATGTAGGCAATGTGCTGTTGGTACACTCACTAACTTCCACTTTCCACAGTCTAAGTCCATCTAGCCATACCATGTTTTTTTTCACATATGCAATGGTAGAACCATAATTGCTGTGCACTAACTAGGTGCCCAAAGATGTGAATCACATGCCGACAGCACCAGTGCTCATGACCATGAAAAGGCAACTGTTTATCTCAAGATTGTGGCCTGCTGCATAGCTATGACTTCTGCAGACACTGATGGTAGAAGGGCTCCCATGTGATGCTCAAAAAAAAGTATAACATTTCTGTATTTAATGTACAAAAATACCAGGAATACATGCTGAAGGACTCTTATGAGGGTGCCCAGTATAATGTGGAAGTCTGTTAAAGCCTTGTTATGGCAGTGGCTACTGCTACAGGCATTAGCTGATCTAGTGAGTAAGAGCTCATACATAATGCTCCTGAGATGTACATTAAGTATACGGGGAAATCACTGATCTGTTATTTCCCAGGACATTTAATTGATGTGCTTTGTGTTTGTTGCTCTGTTTTTTTAACTCAAAAGCAGGTTGCAGAGAATTTGCTCCTATTCCAGAGTAGAATGGTATGTTTCTCCAAACACAAGGGTGAGTATGATTACTTCATATATATCAGTTACTTACATCAGAGTGCCATTGAATTACCCACTCCTATAGTATGTCAAGTTACCAGTGATACACCTGTTAAACTATCTTATGTACTGTCTGACATAGCCTGTAAATATATGCTGTCCTGCTAAACCACATGTACACTTTGCATGTTCATGCAATTTGAACCTGGTCACAGACCAGAAAGGTGTATGATAGGTGGGTATGAAGCTAATCATTTTGACTGCATCAATCCACCGTTTGCACAGCAGGTGCCACTTCCACCTAGCTTACTGCTGGCATTGGTGCATTATCACTGCTGAGTCCCTTGGTCTATAGCCACCAACATTATCATGGTTGCCAAACACATTCAGATAGCTGCTGTGCTGCCAACAAATGCTTGCCTGACTTTGGTAAACCTCATGGGGCCATGAGTATGTTGTGCTGCATATGTATTAGCACTTACCATGTCCACACGACAGGCCTTTGTCCTTTTTTCATACAATATATCAACTGGTGCATGTCCCCGCACACTTTCAATGGCTTTTTATGTCCAACATCACTATACTACAGTTGAGTTCTCCCTACCTTGGCCAAGGATCCACTGCAACTGCTCTCTGGTCTGCACATCATCTGACAAAGACATATAAGTGTTTGTACACCTGGCTAATGCTGTAGGCCTGGGCATAGCAGAATTACTTAGCATCTCTGATACTTCCACAAGGACCAGTTGCTACCTATTTGAGTGATAATCAGACACAGTACTGATAGCAATATGTTTGTTTTTCTTCTTCCTCTTTCTTTCTCTCTCTCTTTCCCTGTGGTCATTCTTTTTTTTTATATTTTTCTGTTTTTTTTTTTTACTCTATATCCATTTGTGTTACTGATTTGTAAAGTATCTGCCTATGGTGAGGCAGCAATCCCTACCCTGCCATGTGACCCACCCATCTTCCACTGGCTCACCATCTACTTCCAGGCCTGACTCTCTGTCAGGCAGTGGGGATCATATGGTGGGTAGTAACCTGGTGACACCATCTGTCTGTGCCATCTGTTAGTTGATCACCTCTGGAAAGAGCTGTAGTTCCCTCTGGTGACATAATCAAGGGTTTACAGTGTATCACCAGGAGGGAGTTGGAGGAGGGGATGCGAGAGATTGTGGATACATGGCTTGATACCCACACTGTTCACCTAAAGAGGCTCCTTTTGGAAGAGGCAGAGATGCCCCACTGCTTGATACTGTTTGTGACCATCTGGGAAAAGCAGTATCAAAAGTGATTAACCTCTTCCTAGGTCTTTTCAGGCAGTGCAGTCAGGACCCAGGTGTCCAGCCTTTCCCTCATTATGCTATTCTCCTTGTCTGAGTTTCTCCTTCCTCTCCATTTTGTTGTCTAGTCCTCCTCATTAGCACATTTTCTCCATCTATCTTTATATGAATAAACCATTGACACCTCCATTCTTGTCAATACTCTCCTGTTGGGCTTTGTCTATGTTTTATGTTTGCTCATGCACCAATATTTCCATACCTCTACTCTCTATCCATCCATTACATTCTCCCTTCTTCCCTTCCTCTTGCATCTTTCCCAGCTGTGCTTCTTGGGAAAAAATGGGCAACTGTATTCCCCCCAAAAAAGAAAAATCCTTTCTCCCGCATCGCATTCCCAGATAAAAATCAGGCTGTATCTTGCATATGTTCTACTTGTTCTTTCCCCCTTTTTTGAATTTCCAATACTTACTTTAATTCTCCTTTTAAATAAACAAACATTTCTAGGAGCTACTTATTGTGGCTTGCAACTATTTTTGCAAGGTCACTAAGTTGCACTTGTGTACACACATACTCACAAGCAAACAACATTCTCACTATTGCTGTTCAAGAAATGTCTTGCCACACTTGCAAAGACAGCAATTTCCATGTCTGCACTGCCATTTACTCCTGTAGATTTCTTTATTAGTTCATGCTTTGAGAGTGAAATTTCATCTTAATTGACACTTCCCTTCAAGTCTTATTGCACCTTTCATTATTTCCACTGTAGCCTTTGAGCGATCACTGATCATATGTTTAGTATCCCAGAAAACAAGTATAGCAGCATTACAAAAGTGACTAGCGTTTAAGAGCTAAGGAATATTTTGTACTAAAAATAACTACATACAGTATTTTCAGCATTTGTATCACTGGAATTCTTACACCTGTAAATGAGGTTTTATTGAAGGAGTATATTATGGTTAGAGTGAGAGTTTTCCAGAAAATTAGTCATTATCAAGAAATAATTTGACTTCACTGTGATGAAAAATAAGTTCACTTCTGGAGAAGCCATAGATGGTTTCATTCCAGATACTTGGTGATTCTAGTTATTTGGTGCCCATTTAATAAAACATTTTTCTGGCAAAGCTAGAACAAACGCTGGTGTAAACAATAGGCCTGATCTGTTGCAGATCTAAGATTATTTTGAAATAAAATGTATAAGAAACAAACAAATATAAATCAACAAAAACAGAGTGCAGGAAGATGTAAGACGCTAACAAGCCAATATAAACTATTATAAGTAAATTCTAAATATTTTAATAGTAAAACAAGAAAAGAACAAATGCTTTCATCTCCACATTAGAAGACTTTATCAAGTTCAAATGTAAAACAAACTGACACAATTTAAAAATAAAGCATGCCCACACTGTAACCCAATCAGGAAGGGTCACCAATGAATACATGAATAAATTAATACATGAATAACTTAACCAACGTCGGCCCACTTAACATTCAAGGCGAACCTTTTTTTTTAAATAAAGCAATACATGCCTATGTGAATAAACCCTATACGTAACGTGCTTGGTAAAAGGAAATATTACTAAAATACGGCTAA
This sequence comes from Protopterus annectens, assembly GCF_019279795.1. Classification (NCBI taxonomy): domain Eukaryota; kingdom Metazoa; phylum Chordata; order Ceratodontiformes; family Protopteridae; genus Protopterus; species Protopterus annectens. The sequence continues at coordinate 657,472,649 of NC_056741.1, read as the reverse complement.
TATGACAAATTCATATATATATATATATATATATATATATATATATATATATATATATATATATATATATATATATATATATGCATCAGCTAAAAGCAGATTAAAAGATAAAAATGCCCTAAAAATTATAACACAAATGTATACTGCATAGAAATGCATCTATACAAAACTGAATAACAACATGCAATCACACACTACTATGCAACATAAATGCATCCATGTGAGATTCATGTATAAAATCAAATATATTGAACATATATTAAAGCATCTAAAAGGGGAACATATTCAGAACCGGGAACAGTAAATAAAAAATACATGCAAAATCATTACATATAAATACCAATAATATTTCATCAAATATATATTTTTATAATATATAATAACTATATATATATATATATATATATATATATATATATATATATATATATATATACATACACACCCATAATATGTTACTAACAGAATTCTATCTAGACTATACATAAACAATAAATAATTATCTCTCCAAAGATTTCAATTTTAAAAAACAAGTGATAGAGAATGACTCATTTAGACCTGGCCATTGCATGGCATTAGTCCTAAGTTGCCATAAAGCTTCACTTCTCTCTAATAGCAATGGCCAGGGACCACCTCTTGGATTATGTTCAAAAGCTTTGATGACAAGAAATTTTAAACCATGACCAACAAACTCTGCACAATGCTTAGTCAAGGCATTGCACTCTTTTTTTTTAATCTTATGTCCCTCAGATGCTCATAAATGTGACTCCTTAATTTCCTCTCAGTTTTCTCTATATAAAAACAGGGACATTTTGAACAAAAAGGACAATAAACAACTCTTTCAGTTTGACAATTGCAATTTTTCTTTAAACATACTTTAACATCATTAATTTTATAGGTAGAAGCTTCAAAAATATGATTACAGTAGTTACATGAACCACACTTCTTCATGGTACCCTTACTCAATTCGTAACTACCATTTTCAAACATATTCTTGAGAGAATGACCCTTTCAATATACAATTAAAGGTTTATCACCCATGCATTGCTTAACATCATTACAAGAGAATAAAATGACCCAATTTTTTAATAAAATATCAACAATGTCCTTGCTTTCCATATGCTTTACATACATATAGCGGCCACGGTGGTACAGTGGTTAGCTAGCATTGTCACCTCATAGCAAGAGGTTCTCCGGTTCGATCCTCGGCTGGAGTTCCTTCTGTGCAGAGTCTGCATGTCCTCCCTGTGGTCACATGGGTTTGCTCTGGTTTCCTCCAACATCCCAAAGACATGCAGTAGGTGGACTGGACACTCTGAATTGGCCCTAGTTGTGAGTGCATATGTGTGTGTGTGTGTGTGTGTGTGTGTGTGTGTGTGTGTGTGTGTGTGTGTGTGTGTGTGCCTTCTGTGGAAGGTTGGGCACCGGGCTGGCAACTCGACACTGTAAAACTCCACTGCCAATCATGAGTGGACAGGTGACCGCTGTGGTGACCCCTAACTGGGAAAAGCCGAAAGAAGAAGATATATATATATATATATATATATATATATATATATATATATATATATATATATATATATATATATATATATATATATATATATATATATATATATATGTTTTTGGTAGAGTAATAGTTTTTTTTTGAAATATATATATTTGTGTGGTTAATTAGATATATTTATTACACATATTCTTGCAATTAATTATTAATTTTAATTGTGCACACTTTTACTTATATGGGTGTTATTATATATTATTCTTTTATATATTTTATAAAAAAAAATATTTATGGAATTTTTATGACATTTTATTGGTATTTATATGTAATGATTTAGCATATATTTTTTATTTACTGTTCCCATTTCTGAATATGTTCCCCTTTTAGATGTTTAATATATGTTCAATATATTTGATTTTATACATGAATCTCATACGGATGCATTTATGTTGCATAGTAGTGTGTGATAGCATGTTGCTATTCTGTTTTGTATAGATGCATTTCTATGCATTATACATTTGTGTTATAATTTTTAAGGCATTTTGATCTTTTAATCTGCTTTTAGCTTATGTATATATATATATATATATATATATATATATATATATATATATATATATATATATATATATATGTGAATTTGTCATATTAGCAGCAGTTTTAGTGATATTTCCTTTTACCAAGCATGTTACTTATAAAGTTTATTCACATAGGCATGTATTGCTTTATTTTAAAAAAAGGTTCACCTTGAATGTTAAGTGGGCCGACGTTGGTTAAGTTATTCATGTATTAATTTATTCACGTATTCATTGGTGACCCTTCATGACTGGGTTACAGTGTGGGCATGCTTTATTTTTAAAGGGTGTCAGTTTGTTTTACATTTGAACTTGATAAAGTCTTCTAATGTGGAGATGAAAGCGCTTGTTCTTTTCTTGTTTTACTATTAAAATATTTCAAATTTACTTATAATAGTTCGTATTAGTTTGTTGGCGTTTTACATCTTCCTGCACTCCGTTTTTGTTGATTATTTTGAAATACTTTGACTGATAGATGATGAGCTTGTGAAAACAGAAACTCAGTGAATATGATCTAATAAGTGAGAAGAGAGCAAGACAGAAGCCCCATCAGTAGCAAGAGTGGTGACTATTTGTCTTTCTTTAGAGTTATTAGATATGTTCAAAGTTAATAATCAAAGTTAAACAAATTTACGGATTTATTTGTAGCAAGGATTTTTACTACAGTTAGGTGGTAAAACAGATATGGCATAGTCTTGTTTTTGTATGACAATGTTAAAGAGTAAAGCTCTACAATAATTATTGTCTGGTATGTTAATCAATTGCACTCAATTATTAAACAGTGTACATTCTTCATTTTCTTAGCTATAGTTATTAAAAGAGTAGCAAACAGAAATAAATCAATTAAGGATACACTTCATGAAAGTGAATTACATATTTTCCAAGTAATGGTCTATGTATAGCTGTAGCTTATGCATAGCATTTGATATTACAGATTCTCATCTCCTTATTAGATTTTCTCAGTTACACAGTTTGACCTAACTATTGCATACCCTTTGAGAATTCTAATTTTCTAAAGCAAAATGACTTCCTGTTGTCCACTGAATAAGTTTCTACCTATTATTTTGACCTAAAACTGTCTCGCAGAAAGCCTTTCATTCAAAGGCCCTACAAGATTCCTTTGATCATTCAGTTCATCTCACATGACCCTTTACACACTGGGTACCAGTTCCAAAGCTTTTTACTGTCTCTGCACCACCACTTTGCAAACTTCATTCTTTTATTTTAGAAATAATGTGTTGTTCTTCTCTTTTATCTGTTGTTTCTCATAAAACGTACATCATTGACAGATATGGACACCTAATGTTGATGCTTAAATTGAATCACCTATCTCATCCTTACTACGCTGACTATTACTGTTGACACATTAAATTGTATTGTTACATCATTACTAAGTTGACTGATCTCAGACATAAAGAGTGGAATTCATAAAATTTACAATGAGGTATATGTGAGTGATACACCTTGCAGTACATTTTCCAAATGCAGAGATACCCCTACCACATGCTTTTGCAAGATGTGCAGCACCATGGTCGGCTTTCTCTGAGGTCATGTTAAATGGTAATGAGGCACTCTGGGGAAGAGAAATATGCTAATTAAAATGTGTTCTTCCAGGAAATACCTGTGGTAAGGGGTTTATGCAGCTAAGTGAGTCAGAAAATTGTTTGACTGGGTAAATTAACATGCCACTCATGGCTTCTCAAATTAAATAATGAACACAACCAACAGCTCATACTTAACCATCATGGTAGAAGGAAGTGCTGGGGAGTTCAGTGTGCAAGCAATGTTCGGTGTGTGTGCATGTTTGTTTGTGAGAGGTTGCATGTGTGAGTGCATATATGAGTGTGTCTGCTTGGGAGATCACAGTGAGAGGATAGTAAGGAGGTAGGGGTATATGTGTGTGTGTGTGTGTGTGTGTGTGTGTGTGTGTGTGTGTGTGTGTGTGTGTGTGTGTGTGTGTGTGTGTGTGTGTGTGTGTGTGTGTGTGTGTGCTCAACTACATACATGGGATACTCCCTGTAGTGTGCTTTAAACACACTTAAAAAAAATAAAAAATTAAAAAACACTGTAGAACGGTAGGAATCTACTAAACACCAGGGTTACTCTTTGCTATGCAAATGATGGTCAGAGAGCAATAGCTGCCATGGATTACCTTTAATATTGTGCCTTAATAACATTTAAATAATACAGTATAGAACTCTTTCAATAATTGCAATTGGGGAATTTATAAAAATAAACAAACAAAAAAGATTATGAGAGGGTCAAGGGGGACTAATAGATACCAGTGACATCAGGGATACTCTAAATAGCATTCTTTAAAAGACACTAAAAATAATTCAAATCCTGCATCCTCCCACCAAGGGTATTAGGTTTCTCTGTTACCACTAGACATCAAAGATAATATGGGCATACAACTAAAAGTAGAAAACAATTACATTACAAAGGAGCAGGAAAGGCTTGAAACCCTGCACCCTTGACAAAGAAAACAGCAGCAACATTAATCCACTACATGAAGATCGTTTCCATTACTAAAGACTTGCAACCATTCATAGGACATGAGGGTGAGAGACAGGGCACTTAAGCATACTTTTCAATCTTGTAGCGTAAGAAATCAAGACAAAGACAAAAAATAGTGGTTGGACAAAGGCACATAGTCAAGGACAGATTTTTATTCTTCTTACAGACTTGGAAAGTTGTTAGAATAACAGCTTCTTACCAAAGGATATGCATGCATTTACTAAAGGATATGAAGAATGTAACTCTAATGTCTGGCATAAATAACTGATGGTAATCATCCATGATTTACAAAGGCAGAAACAACATAACGAAGACACTGGGTCCATTATGAAACACTCATGGACAGGTGTGGAGTATGCAGCATGTGTGTGTGTGTGTGTGTGTGTGTGTGTGTGTGTGTGTGTGTGTGTGTGTGTGTGTGTGTGTGTGTGTGTGTGTGTGTGTGTGTGTGTGTGTGTGTGTGTGTGTGTGTGTGTGTGTGCATGTGTGTGTACCAGCCAACGTGCATGTGTTTTACTGCATGAATGAGAAGATGCCTGTGTCAGCTCACTGCAATAGCTGACAATGTTAACTACCACAGAAAGAGATGATATACACTCACAAAAGTTAATGATGATTCAGAGACATAGAAATTAGATGATAATGATATTTTCTCATTGCCACTAACATGTCTCTGAATTGCAAAATACTGAATTATGAAAACAGCCCCTTTTTGCTGCAGACCTAACTTCTGTATCAAAGAGACTAGTGATCTACTTTACCTACCTAAAGCACATACATTTAAGCAGAGTAAATCAACTGCTGTATCCAGAGGCAAACAAAATGAATTGGTAAACGAATGCGCTTTCACAGTTCCACAGACTGCTTCATCAGATGTTAAACTTCATAATTTGAGTTGCAATTTATATACAAGCATCAATAATCAATCAACATATAAAGGGAACACATTTAAAACCCATTACAAAGCAAGACAATGTTAAAAATCAGTAAAACAAAGTATATGTACTTAAGTACAAAAATACAAATTTTAATAAAATATTAATAAACTAATCCTAATATTATATATATGTTATCTAAGCAATACTAAAAATAAAAAAAAGTTAATCTATGTAATGGTCTAGATTTTAATATAGACTTTAAGGGAACATTATCATTAAACTACCTCCCTTTATTGGCTCCCATTCTAATAATCTATCTAGTCTCCCTTTCTTCTGTTTTACTGATAATGTCCCCAAGCCTCTGGCTCTCTTCTACCTTATCAATAACTAAACATTTAAAATGGTGTTTGTTGTCATAATTCATGACATGTTTAGCTAACGCATTAGTAGATATTTGCCTGGCTATATTATACTGATGCTACCATATTCGGTCTCTAAATTTATGATTAGTTTCCCTACATAAAAGGACTGACACTCTACGCAATATGCAAGATAAACTAAATACATAGTATTACAGTCAGCATCCACTTTAAAAATAAAATTCCTGTTCATGTCTGGATGTAAAAACTGACCAGTATCATCTATACATCCACAAAAATGATATTTCTGACATGGTCTAGTGGTCCTTATAGCCTTAATATTGCCATTTCTTATTTTAGGATAACATAAAATTATTTTTAATAACTTCATATTCTTGAAAGTGAAACTGAGTTGTGTTCCCACTATATCACTTCATTTTTTCATCCACTGTTAAAATAGGCCATTTGTTTTTTATATATATATATCTATATATATATATATAAAGCTTGGTTGACATTACTAGAGTAATATATTGGCATTCTGACTAAATTATTTCTAACATGTCGTCTAGTGCTTATCACACCATGTTCAGAAAAATCGGGTTCGGCTTGTGTTCTTCTCAACTCTTTTACTTTTGTCAAAGTGGCATCTAGTTTATGTGACTAATAATCTCCATCTATAAACTAATTTGATAAATCAGACATCTCTTCCTCAAAATTAGTATCATCTGCACATAATCTTGAGACCCTCATCCCCTGTCCTTTAACAATGTTGTTAAATATATGAATTGGATGCATGCTTGTTCTATGCAATAGATTATTTCTGTAAAAGTTCTTTCTATGAACTCTAGTATTTATTTCCTTCACTGTATTTATTGCAATGCTCACATCTAAATAATTAATTTATTGATATGAGAAATCCATAGTAAACCTAAGAAAAACTGTACTGCTATTAATATAATCATAAAATGCTTTTAACATATCTTGACTACCTGCACATAATAAAAATAAATCATCCACATACCTATGATATAGCACAATTTGTTTCACAAAAGAACCTCTTACAATATATTATTGTTCCCATGTTGCCATCACCAGGTTGGCGTAGCTGTTGGCACATGACGTGTCCATAGCTAAGTCATCCTTTTGTAAATAAATTTCATGTTCAAACAAAAATATATTATTTTCTAGCTCTGTCTCCAAAAGTAAGCATAGAAAATCAATGGTTTTACTATTAAAGTCACTATGCTCCATTAAGTATTTTTGCATCAAGTTTAAACTTGTCACATTTGGTATATTCATAAATAATGATTGAACTCCCAACGTGACCAGCATAACATTTACATTATGCATCCTATTTTCAAAAAGGTTGCACAGGTCATTTAACAATTGTTTTGTATCTCTTAAAACAATGGGGTTCTTGTCTAACAGTGGTCTAAATTTCTTTTCCAAATAAATAGATATTAATTCTGTACACCAATTCATACCTGAGACTATAGGTCTCATGGGAGGATGAATTGCATCTTTGTGTACTTTGGGTAACCCCTGTATCAAGGGACTTAATGGATCCATAATCAGAAAAAAATATATAACTATATATATATATATATATATATATATATATATATATATATAGATCATACTCTATACTTTTGGATAAAAATTTCTCATACAACATCCTATGTACTTCATCTTATCAACCATATTTGAATTAATTTTCACATACACTTCTTCATTGGCTAACATCTTGTTTCATACTTAATATGTAGTGTTGTGCATCCATTACTACAACAGGGCCTCCTTTATCTGTGGGGCATATTATTATTGTACGGTCATTCTATAAATTCCACATTGCTACACATTCATCTTTAGACAGATTTCTAAAAAACTACTATTTTCTGATGAAGCAAATTGTTTATATATTTCATCAACACATAACTTTTTATACACCTCTAGTACAGGGTGATTCATAGGTATAAATGTACTTGGTTTACGTAAACTGGTGTTGTTATTGAACTCATTATTTCCATACAAGAGTTTAAGGATAACAGATTTAATGAAGCATTTCAAATCAACAATAAAATCTACAGCACCAGTCCTATTGGCAGGGATAAATGATAAACCTCTTTCCAGTAATGTTGTCTCAACTACAGTTAAATGTCTGCTGGAAATACTCCAGACTAAGGATTTACCTTTGGTGTCCACATCGTTTTTAAAGTATGTACATTGCCCAAGTCTGACTCCGGTTTCTGTTTCATCCTCGTCATGCTTCTGGAGCGATTGTGATGATTTCCTGAAACTCTGGTTACAGCTAGTGGGAAACTGCAAAAAACCTGTTCCCACCTCATATTAGGAGCATTCTCCAGTGTACTTGGACTATTTATGTAAGTGTGTCCTTAGATATATACTTAGCAGGTATATCTTTAGAGTTATATTTTTGCAAATTCTGCAGTGTGTTTGTCAACAATTTTACTTCTGGTGCCCATTTGATGTAATCCTTCCAGTTTAGATGAATCCGAGGCAGTTACAGTGACTTCTTCCACTGTAGTGGCTTCCATTTAATAAACACCATCCCTTCTAGCAAATGGTTCACACTGTATTTTAAACAGTTATTTAATCTTTCAGTGGAGGTTTTACCTTGTTTCTCATTCAAACCACCCCTCGGTGTATAATCCAATTTCACTTCAGGTACACCTCCTTCAGCCATAGTCCCGGAGACTTGGCAACAAATGAAGATAAATATTCCACAGAAAATAGTCATGATACCCCAGACAAATATGCTGCTTAAGACAAAAATCAATGCAAAGTACATACACTAAAGATTAAATAACTGTTTAAAATACATTGTGAACCCTTTGCTAGAAGGGATGGTGATAACCATGATGAAGCAGATGACTTGTCTGATATGTATCAGTTGAGAATGGTATTATTGCAGCTAGAGGATGCCTTATAGAAGCTGAAATGGCTGCAGTTGCAGCAATACAATCTGGAGTCACATCTCTCATTGCAAATAGTACAGCGAGGACTACGTGTATTCAAAATGCCCACATATAAAGATACCTATCCTGAGCTGCTTCTTAAATGGCAAAAAATGAACTTGGAACTCATCTTTAATTATATGAAGCTAATAGACTTTTTTCAGACCCCAGGACAAGCTTTTCCTGCATTAACAGTAGACCAAAAACTTAGCCAAATATTAGACTCCCTTGACATCTTTGAAGGAAAACTTATACAAATTAAATTCAAGAAGATAGAAATGGATTGTAATGATTTTGTAAAGAGCCATGTATTTGTATGGCCAAGGAACGAAGAAAGAACCAATCACAAAGCACGAAAAGAGAGAACGCTTATTGAAAGCAATACATCAGAGCAAGGGGAAATCCCTACAGCTGAAGAAGTCACAGAGCAAGGGGAAACCCCTACAGCTGAAGAAGTCACAGTAATTGCCTCATTTTCATCCAGACTGGAAGGATTACATCAAACAGGTGCATCCATCCACATATATCATGATGTATGTGGATTGACTGAAAACCATGTCACTGTAATCTGTAGCATATAGGATGAGGTGACATCTGTCTGGCATCCAGACAAGTCTCTGACCCTGCCATGGTAGGAATAGTGCAAATCCATAAATCAAATACAACTGCTGATATCAGCAGTGTCTGGTGAGGAGAATATGGTAATAGCAATGTCCCACATGCTGGTGTAAAAGGCTCTCTGTAATGTCAAACAGGTGCATACATGCACACAGATACCCCAGTTGATTGCAGTTAGAATAAAACCCCTATATTTATATATATATATATATATATATATATATATATATATATATATTTATATATATATATATATATATATATATATATATATATATATATATATATATGAGTACACAGACTACATAACTCTATATTTAAGGCAAGCACAGCAGCTCAACTCTGACTTGCAGTGTCTCAGACAGCACTTTATAGCTGGTTACATCAGCAGTGTCTGGTGAGGAGAATATGGCAATAACAGTGCTCCAAATGCTGGTGTAAAAGGCACTCTCTAATATCAAGCAAGTGCACATACACACATACCCCAGTTGACAGTGGTGAGTACAGAACCCTTACCTATCTACATGCATAGACTACAGAGCTCAGTAATTTATGCAATCACTATGGCACAAGTCTGGCTTTTACAAGGCTGCAGGCCAACATATAGTGGATGACATCAGCAGTACATGTTGGAGGGAAGATTTTGGAAGATCTGCATGAAATGGATGTTTAGGCATGTGCGGGTATCAAAATACTTTCAATTCATGGGATTTGAACAGTAACTGTAGGATACATACTTTTGCTCTCCTGGCTAGACACACAGAGACATAAACACAGCTGAATATACTGAGAACAGAACCCCTACCAATCTAAGAACACAGACTACAGAATTCAATAATTTATGCAAGCACCACAGCCCATGTCTGACTTTTACAAGGCTGTAGGGCAGCGTATAGTGCATGACATCAGCACTGGCTATAGGAGCAGCAACTGTAGGATACATATTTTTGCTCTTCTGGGTAGACACACATACATACACACACACACACACACACACACACACACACACACACACACACACACACACACACACACAGTTGACTGCAGTGAAAATAGAACCCCTACCTATCTAAGTACACAGACTACAGAACTCAGTAATTCACACAAGTGCCACAGCAAAAGTCTGATTTTGACAAGGCTGCAGGACAACTTATAGTGCAAGAGATTAGCATTGGATGTAGGAGAGAAGATGATGGGAGGACTGCATAGGTTCATAACTTCATAGGTTCTTGGGAGGTTCCTAGGCTAATGGCCTTAGGGCCTTTACAAGCCTAGACATTTAAAGACCCAGGTACCTTTATTGAGTATAATTAGATGTTCATTGTTAGCAGAGCAATTATTTGATCAGCGTCAACTGGCCCTGTCCATGAAGGACATAGGTGCCTTCCCTGGGATGAATTTGTAATCACCCATCCAGTTGTCAAATTTGCACTTGAATAGGTCATTGAAGTCCACTGCTTCACATGCAGTGGGAACCTAATACAGAGGAGCAGCAATCACTGGGAGATATAACTGTATCTCCAGCATGTTTTGTTTATGTCACAGGCTGGGTTGAGAGACTTGGAGCAAGTTATTCTATTCCCATTTGATTTGCAGATGTTCAACGTTTACATTAGGGCAGAGTCTGAGACTGCTCTGTAGGGCAGGTCCAGGTTACCTCTCAGCAGCCTTTATGATAATGAGTACAGTGACAAGGCTTTAAGTCTTTCAATGTATGTTATGTTTTGGAGGTGCTGGATTCTCTTGGTGAGAAACCTCTGTTGTCTCTCCAGCTGCTGCATGTGTCTGCTGAGGTACATAGACAAGGAAGCATTGTACTCAATTAGTGGTCTGATAAGGGTCAAGTACAGTAGAGCTATGACCTCCCTGGTCTTGGATGCAATATCCTTAGTTATGAGGTGGGCAATATAGAATGTGTGTCTTACCACTATGAACACATAGTGATTGAAGTTTAGATTGCTATCAAACTGTGTTCCCAAGTCTTGCACCACAGCGTTTGAGCTTAGAGGGGTGCTATGTATAACATAATAAGCAGGGCTAATTTTTTGGCAAAGGGGACACTAAAGCATTTTCTTGTGTTAAGCAACAGTCCATGAGTTTGACACCAATCATGTATCTGTGCCAGGCCTTTCTCTGATATGTTAACATCATTCATCATTGGGCCCAGTGGTATGATTGGGCCCAATTGACAGCCCTCTGCAAACTTGGTAAGCCACAGGCCATGTACCTTTACCTGGTCTTCAGAGAAATAGTTTCCTAACAGTAGAGGGTCCAGAACAGATCTTTGTGGTACTCCACTCCTAACTGGTCTACTGGTGGAAATGGACTCCCCAACTTTGACACTGTGCATTCTGTCAGTGGGCCAGTTGTATTCCCATCTAGTAATGTATGAGTTAAGCCCCAGATGGGAGAGTTTCTCTATCATACCTAAATAGGGGATTCTGTCAAAGGGTTTGCCTAAATCAAGGCAGGTGGTATGTCCTTTTTTACCCTCATTCAGGGCTTTGGGGAAATTATCAAAGAAGTACACATATTATGGTTAACCTTGACCAATATTTTAAATTCTTTGTCCTTGAGCAAGTAATGAGAAATAGTAGGGGCAGTAATTACACCTTGTTGTTAGAAATAAGAGAACTATATTGACAGCTTTATCTTAATGCATTTAATATATTAGGATTAAATGAACGACGTTCAATAACATGCCTGTTAAAATTGAAAGCTCTTGGAAGGAAAGTTTTACATTTTTATTAGATTATGATAGAAATTATTAGTGGACCTTGATGAGTGTTTAATATATTGTACTGTATTTTATTTTATTTATAAAGAAAAAAGGGGGTATTTTAAAACATATATGTCTTTACATTCTGATGACTTTGATCACATGTGATTTGTATGGCAGGTTATTTAAACATGCAATGGTTGTTATTTTTTTACTTTTGAAAAAGTCCTATATTTTAGGATGAAAGTGCTTAAGTGATTATTAAAGTTTGTTGGTGTAAAGTTAATTTCACTGGGTCTGCTGCATTGTGTCCATTACAGTTGCACACTGTGCTGTGATTCTGGTTTTTGTGTATGGTTATTGGTTTTGGCTTTCTCCTTATTTGTGTGTTGGATTTGAAGTACACTACATTTAATAAGCAAGATATACCCTTGACAAAACCAATATGGGTCAAGTCAAGAGTGTTGGAGGTCACCTATTTCCCTGTGGATAATGTCCATGATGAATCTTTCCATAGCCTTGCAGATAAGGCTGGTTCAGCTTATGTGTCAATAGTTCCCAGGGTTAGTTGATGGATGTGTAGGTATGTTCAGCTGTGAAAATAGTTCTAGTTCTGAATGTTACCAGATTAACATGCATTGCATATCACACATTTGATATTAATTTATGTAACACAGTTGATATATTTGTGAAAAAGTACTGGAGATACCAGGGTAGTAGTGCATGTGGGAGGCACCACATGGCTGCATTGTAAATATGTGACATATTGTACAGTTTAAGTTTTCACATGTAGTTTCATGGCATAAAGAGTAAAATGGACAGTTAACAGCACTAATACATGATAAATTTGACTTTACATAGCACAGCAGCAAGCAGTGGGTTTGCGAGACATTTGGCAAAGTGTTTGCGCATGCAAGATACACATTTCCATTATTGTCCCTCTTTGATCATAGTTTAGTAGTGTGCAAACACAAGCTGCATTCCTAAATTCTGCCAGCTAGTATTTAGTGTATGAAACACATCTGTTGCTTACCTGACTCTGTGGCAGCAGGTATAAATGCATTGATGCATTTCTTTTTTAGTGCAGATGAGCAGATGCCAGCATTGTAGGGCTATGCACCATTGCTGGGCATTGGTGCACAATGCCAAACTCCATGTAAACATAGAGGCAAAAAAGTGAAAGGATCCATTGCTTTTTCTACTACTTATGTAGGAGGTACAATATTTGTCAGCATGGAAGGAGATGGTCAACAGACCATGCTGCTTTGTCAGGGATGATCTGCACCTCTCCCCTCTAGGCTTTCAAATATTAGCTAAAACATTATCTTCCCCATAGTGCCTTTTTAGGCAATACCAAATTGAAAGTACTTCTGACATAGCAACTCAAAACCAAGAAAATCTAAAGGTATTAGTGGTCAATCCTAGGAGTCTAAACAAAAAAAAAAATCAACTCTGTAAAAGCTCTCTTTACCATAGAGAATGCTGATGTCTGTGCAGTCACTGAGACACAGTTTAAAGGCCCAGAGAGAAAGCCAACAGTGCAAGGTTGTAATGCCTTCCACACGTTTAGGCCAGCTACTTCACAGGCAGGGACTAAAGGTGGAGGTGTCTCCATTTACATCAAAAATAAATATATTTCAAGGCTGGTCAAACAGGATAAGGCCTTGAGCTGCTCCATGTTCAAATCACCATAGGCAAAATCCAATACCACTTCCTTGCAAGCTATAGGTCCACCACTATGACTCAAGAAACCCATGCCATGTATTCAAACTTATGAGAAACATTAACCATCAAACCCAATACCATATCTGTATGTGACTCTAATTATCCCACTATTAACTGGGTTCATAGGTTCATAGGTTCATAGGTAGGTACTAGGCTATCGGCCCAAGGGCCTACGTAAGCCTAGCCAACAAGGTTCCCTGGCTTACACCACCCAAGAAAGTTATTTTCCTGTGCCACTGTCGAGCAGAGACACAGAAGTGATCCACGGGGTGTATTTCCTATTTCCCATCCACTCATCAAGATTTTTCTTGAAGAGTGCTAATGAAGATCTTTGCTTGACATAGATGGGTAGCCTGTTCCAGAGTATGGTAAGTCTCTGGGATAGGAATCTATCCCTCCAGCATGTCCTGTTTATTGTGGTGACAAGGTTTAGGTCCCTAGAGCATGTAGCTTGGAGGGATTGGGATTTCTTTAGGTGTAGCATGTCCAACAGCTCTGGGTTTGACACAGCTTTATATGTTAAGCAGAGATCACCTCGGAGTAGGCGATATGCTACGGAGTAAAGCTGGAGTTTTTTGAGGCGGTCAGTGTAGGGCATTTGTCTGAGTCCAGTAATCCTCTTTGTGAGGTACTTCTGTGGCCTTTCCAGCTGCTGCAGATGTCTTGTGAGGTACATTCCAAAAGGGGCGTTGTACTCTATAATGGGTCTAATGATTGTCGAGTAGAGGGGAATGATGACCTCTTTTTTCCTGGATGAGAACCCTTTTATGATGAGGTGTGCAATGTAGAAGGACTTCCTGACTACTATGGCGATGTGACTATCAAAGGAGAGACTACTGTCCAAATGGGTCCCAACGTCTCTTATTACGCATTCGGTGTTAAGTAGATTGCTGCCTATGTGGTAGTTCATGGGTACAGAGTTTTTACCAAAAGGGGATGACACTGCACTTTTTGGCATTGAACTTGAGGCCATGGCTCTGACACCAGGCATCTGTCTCAGAGAGGCCCTTCTGTAGGATGTTCACATCATTTAGGGACTTGACTATGGCTCCTAGTTTGCAGTCATCTGCGAACTTCATTAGCCAGAGGCCTTCTGTGTTAGCCTGTACATCAGAGAAGTAGATACCAAACAGCAGCGGTCCCAGGACAGAACCCTGTGGTATGGTTTGAGGTCAGATTTGGAGTCTGCAGCTTTTACAGTGTGGGTTCTGTCAGTGAGCCAGTTGGCAACCCATCTTGTGACTTAAGGATTTATGCCTAGTTTATTGAGTTTAGCTATAATTCCAGAATGGTGGATGGTATCGAAAGCCTTGGCGAGGTCAAGATAGGCTGTGTGAACCACCTTACCCTCATCTACGGCTTTGTTGACTGCCTCAAAGAAGTCGATCAGGTTCTGGAGGCATGATCTACCTTGTGACACCAAATGTACATGTACAGAGATTCTGGGATTTTGTAAACGCAAACCTCCTGGACCAGATAGTCAATATACCAACCAGGGGTGCAGCCATACTGGATCTGGTCCTCACTAATATGGGAGAGTTCTGCACACCCCATACTGCAATGCCTTCCCTGGTAAGGTCAGTACACAAAATAGTCTCCTTTGATGTAAAAATAAAACCTGAACCCCCAGCTAAAGCTGGAATAGTCAGGAACTATTCTAAGGCTAACCTCCTACTATTAAGTGAGAACCTGGCAAAATGTCAAGCCCCCATAAACTATGAGAACACTGCTACCTATGCAGAACTGTTCACAAAAACCCTGTACAAGCATATTAATAGCTGCATAGAGGCAGCTGTACCCACCAGGAAGAAGTACAGAACTAACTCAAAAAACAAGCCACTCTAGTGGAATCAAAAAATCAATAGGCTGTATAACAGGAGAAAGAAAATCGTGGCAAAAATTAGGAGGTGCAGCAACTAGCAGGATAAAAGAACTCTCATCAAACTAAACAAAACAACTCAGAGGACAAATAAAGTCTACCAAAGCCAAATTTGAGGTACGTTTGGCCTCCCAGGCCAAGGACAAACACAAAGCATTCTTTATCTATGTCTACAGTCTCAAAGGCAATACATAACTGTATGCAGAGCTCATTATAAATGGCGCCATCTATACTGAGGCAGAAGATATAGCAAACCTCCTGGATGATAAATTCAGCTCCAACTTTACCCCTCTCTCCCCCTCAAGCTTCCCTCAGCAAATATCATAAAATGTAGCTCCCCCTATTATCACTAGGGAACAGGTCCTTAATGCTCTATCTAAGACCAAGAACACTGCATCAATGGGCACAGACAAAATCCCAGGATGCCTTCTAAACAGCATGAAACATGACCAATCAGGGCCTCTGGAATTGCTATTTAACTACAGCCTCGAAACAGGCTTTGCGCCTCATGAATGGGGAAAGGCAACAGTCATCCCTCTGCACAAAGGTGGACCACCTACAGACCCTGAAACTACAGACCCGTAAGTCTCACTAGTCTTATATGTAAAGCCATGGAGAGAATTATCATGGAGATAATCAACAGAGATATAGTAAACCTCCAGACACTGGTCCTAACCTAGTTTGGTTTCGTCAAGGGCAGATCATGCCTACTCAACCTGGTGGACTTCTTTGAGAAGCTCACCAAAGCAATGGATGAGGGCAAAATTATTCACACTGCCTACCCTGACCTGGCCAAGGCATTTGACATAATACATCACTCAGGCATTGTTGACAAACTGAAGAGGTTAGGTACAAACCTGTATGTCACCCAGTGGATAGCCAACTGCTTCACAGACAGGACCCAGGAAGTTAGAAATTGGGAGTCCACCTCTACAAAGAGGCCATTCACAAGTGGTGTCCCTCAGGGATCATTCCTTGGAGCACTCTTTTTGCCATTTACTTCTCAGAAGTCAAGGCCAATCTCAGTGGTCTCTGGCTGACTAAATGTGCAGGTGATTGCAAATTAGGAGCTGTCATTGGATCTCACACTGACACCAATATTCTCCAGGAGGGGCTGACACAGACAACTAAGTGGTGTCAGAGCCATAGACTAAAGCTAAATGCCAAGAAATGCATAATAGTATCCTTTGGGAAGTTATCCATCCCTGGTAACTATCATACTGACAACACGCCTCCTTAGAGCCGACTCAGTAGTCAGGGACTTAGGGACATGCATAGATAGTGATCTAGCCTTTGACCATCAAGTGTCTACAATGGTGAGGAAATCATTCTTTGTTGCACAACTTATAAACAAATGTATGACATCTAAGTCCAAGGAAGTAATTGTTCCACTGTATTTGGCATTCATCAGACCTATCATTGAGTAGAATGCCCCCTTTGGTATGTGCTCAACCAGGCATATCCAACAACTGGAACGTCCAGAGAGGTTCCTCACTAAAAGAATACAGGGTGTAAGTAAAATGTCCTATGCAGGCCGCCTCAAGACCCTATCCCTGTATTCTGTCTCCTACAGGCTTTTTAGGGGAGATCTATGCCTGGCATACAGGGCATTGTCAGACCCCACTCTGATGGACCGTCTGTGTACCCACAAAACAAAGAGCACCAGATTTACCCATTCTAAAGACTTAAACCTTGCCTGTAATATAAATAGGACTGCTGGAGAGATAGGTATGTATCCCAGAGACTACCGCTTCTATGGAACAGGATCTCTTTCCATGTGAAGCAGAGTTCCTCCCTAACCCAGTTCAAGTGCCTCTTGAACAATTGGATGGAAAACTAGAAATTCATCCCTGATTTGGCACCTTTGTCTCTAGTGGACATAGGTAAACTGTTAATGGTTCATCTCCCAGGCCCATGCTTACACTTATCAACGGTATCAGAACTTGTCAGAGATTTGGGATGTGTGGCAAGGCTTAAAAAGGCGCTTGTGGTCATTAGCCTACTAATCACCTATGATCCTATGAACCTGTGTGTGTTGTGTGCGATTCTAGTTTTTGACCAGATAGGTGTTAAGGTGTTAAAATGGGGTTGATAGGAAAGTGGTGAAATGGGGAGCAAGCGGGGGGGGAGCAATACAGGAGTGTGCAGGAGGGAGATAGGAAAGAACCATAGCTATGCATTTCTTCATCAGTAAAACTTGATAATATATGCAGAATATTAGTTGAATTTGGACTGTCACCTCCAGAGAGGGGTAAAGTAATCAAGTTGTACAGCCAATTGGACCAAATCAAGTGTGTCAAGAGATGTGTGCAAAATGGAGAGCTAGGTATGGGACAATACACACACACAAACACACACACACACACACACACACATATATATATATATATATATATATATATATATATATATATATATATATATATATATATATATATATATATATATATATATATATATATATATATATATATATATATATACACACACACGTATATATATATATATATATATATATATTTACTTTTTATTATTATTTTTTTTTTTTTATTTTTTTTTTTTTTTTGGTAGGACAGGTGCCTGTTTTCTTTTATTTAGTAAGAGATGAATGCTGGGTAACGTATGTCTGGGTCATGTAAGTTGGGTGTGCAAGAAAGCAAATGCAAACAAACAAGACAACAAGACAAGAGAGAGGGATGGTGAGGGACATGAAAGGTTGGGAAATACCATGATTGGGGTGAGGGAAGGGACAAACCAGGCTCATGTCTATCAAACTTGGAGACAGTGAGAATTGAGTCCTCATCCACTGGGCCATCATCACTGTCCCCTTTCTCATCTGGCAGCTGGAGTGCTTCACATCTTCTTTTCTTATGGACCCTGAGGGACAGCAACCTCTCTATCCAGTGTAGGTGTCCACCAATGGTGTGGTGCACAACCCTGCACACCAACCCTTGCATCTCCTGGCAGTTGATAAAATCCCCACCTCTGCCACTGCTTCTGGAGGGAAACACTGCACCAGCTGCCAGGTAAGCACTACCTGAGCACACAGGTAGTGCAGGGGCAGAAGATGCAGCACTGGTATGTTGGGTCCCAGATGTGCTGGGCACTGGTGCTAGAGCCAGTGGAGCAAGGGCAGGCTGATCCATTGGGGCTGACCTATCTCACTGTGCTATGGAGCACTTAGTGATCTGGTACAGGTGAATGACATGGAGTCATTCTGATGGCACATAACAGAAAATCAAAAAGAGTGATAAGGGTTGGGGTGAGAAAAAAAGAGATAAACTTAGTACCTTCATATGTGACATGCAATCAGCTAACATAATTATATAACTATTTTATCTGAAGTATGACATTTAAGTATATGTCTTAACAAGTGCACACTGTACCTACAGATTACTGACAGTAATCCTTGAAATGTGCATATATTGCACATATACATTTTCTGATTATACAGATTACAATTAACAGCAGCGCATTTGTGCCACTTGTATAGAGTTTAATTTTATATACATATTATTGAAGAAATGCAGTATTGTATAGTTGTGATTCATGGTATCTGAACCCACAACCTTTGACTAGAGTCTAATATTTGACTTCTAAAGATGGTTTGTGCTAACAGAGTAGTGCATGCATACTTGTTTTTACAGTTAGGATAATACATGCTCAGTTTACTACAACTGTATAAAACCCCCAAAATGTATCTTTTAAAGCTGGAATAACACTTCTCTTGTGCTGCATACATACCACTTGCTTCCTTCAGTCTCTCCTTTCAAGCAATATGAGCCTATTGAACTCATGTTAATTATCAGCTGGGGAAAGAACAGAAAAGAACAGAAGAGTATTATGTATACTAGTCTTGCCTATATTTTGCTTTCTAACTATTACAAGTACTCTCTTATGATCATATTTACATGGTTGTGAGATGACCGCAATCTCAAATTCATTCAACCAATAGCTGAAGGTATCCATTTTATGCATTTGTAGGTCATTAAAATGATGCCTACACTGCTCTCCAGTGTGTGGAATTCCAGTAACACTGGGTGCAGCCTGAGGCAAACTATTCCATGCCTTAGACTTGTACAGGGAGCCAGAATAGTCACCCTGCAGAAGCCTTTGAATATGGCACTTTACCAAGAGTCCAGTAAATATCCTGGACACCTGAACACCCGACCTCTACGTCATAAGCTTTGCAACTTCCCCTCTAATGTCAGACACGTCTAATATCTGAACTAGAACAATGGCAACTGGCAGGTTCTTACCAGTTACAGAATTTACTGGTAGTGGGCAAACCCGAGCAATGATGCCAACCACATTTGCAATGTTAAGCAGAGCACAGCAGTGCCAAGCATGGAGGACATAAATGAAATTGGAATGTTAATCTTACACTTGGGTGTCTGGTGATGTAGCCTAGAAATATATATTGGAAACTGGGAGGCAACTGTTAGGTGAGTTAAGTTTGCAAACATGCACTGGGGGCATAAATGTCATGACCTGACACATTTGTTTTTGCCTTTATACACTAATAAAATTGACTTTTACAATGTGGAGTCCAAATATATGCAGAAGGGACAAAACAGTTTCCTCCACAGTGATGATCTTCCATCTTTGCCACAGAAGAAGTGCTGCTCAGACATAGGAATCATTCATAAATACAGCTGACAGTTTGAGGTGTTACGTATGTATGTGTGTGACCTGACAAGGTTCTTGTATATAGATCCAGTTGTGTATGTGTATTATGTAATTGTGAAATCCATGCAAGTCAATATAGCAGAATTATACTTACAGAAATATAGTAGACTGTATACCCTCAGTCATACATCTGAAAACACAATAAGGGTGTGTTATCCCATACATATAATTCATATCAGCTCCACTATCTAAAGTGTTATAAGTGAGAGTGAATATAATAGGAAGTGCCACAACACTAAACATGTATGGAATATCCTGTATTAGAACCCAGATTCATGTGTATGGCAGTCCTACACTTATACCTGTTGCCACAAGAATGTTGAAATAACACTTGTCTATTTTTCAGTTCATTGTTATAAACTGCACTGTCACAACAGTAAAAATAGATTGTACACCCTGTACTAGAGCCCAGAACCAACTGTACTCCAGCCCTACACTTACAGCTGCTGCCATAGGACTAGCTACATGACATTTCCATCATTTCCTACTCATTCTTAAGTTCTCTGTGTTAGTCACCATGCAATGCCTCTTAGGGTGTTTGTGTGGGGTCCAACAAAATTAATTGAATGCATCCATTTTCAATTATTGTCTGTCTGAGTCCTGTCTGAAGGTGTTAGGAAACTTGCTAACCACCATCAAGGCCAATAAGCTTAGTTGAGCAATGGAAAACAACAATTGCAACAATGTATTATTTTTTACCCTTTGCACTTCTACAGATACCCTGTCTTAAGGTGTTCTGCAGGTGTTTGGTCTGCTTCCTGGGTGGGCCATCACTCCAGGATTGTGTACTGCTAAGTGTCACACAAACAATATAAGCACAGCCAAACCTGACATTCATTGTTTCTGTTTCTTTTGTTTGCACTTAGCTGTACACCATGCAAAGACTGGCCAAAAAAAAGAAAGAAAAAGGAAACTCAGGAAACGCAATCAATGTCACTACAACATGTTAGTATACATTAAATATTTGCATGTAGGTCTGGATATGAACTCTCACTCCAATGAACTTTCAGAAAACAGTAATGGTGCCTTATCCCTCTATGCTACACAAACACCTTTGCACCAGCGAACTGAAATCATTCTGCATACAACCATCTGCAGCATCATGTACAGTACTATGAAGCCATATAACAGTTATTTGTACATATATTAAATTTAGATGTAGTGCACTGAGTAATCATGCTACCATTTATGAGTATTGCTTGCAAATTTGCAGCTCTGTCTTGCCTCCCTGTGTTGTTTTGCTCATTCTTGTCTTATCTGACCAATAATCTCAGAATGCAGTCTGTAAGCCATTTTTTTTATTATTGTCCTTAAAATATGTGATGATATTAAATAGCAATAATATAATATACAGTTGCCAAAAAAATGGAGGGGAGGTTGGATGTTAATGAACTGAACCTGTGAATTATGTGCTACTTACATACATTTCCAACCTTGAAAAATAACTTCTAACACTTTATAAGTCTAACCTGATGTACCCACTGGATGCAGGGCAGTAAAAATTGTTGTTGTGTTTTCCTTCTTCCAACCAGTAATCATTCACATTTGCAATCTATTAAAAACAAACAATAAGGGAGTGCCTGCATTATGTTTACATCTCATACATGGAGCCAAGTATTTGGGATTCAGCTGATTTGCATCTTCACCATGCTGTTAGCCCTAAATCTACACCATAAAAAGGAAACCATGGAGCTAGGGAACCTAAAGGTGTGGAGACTTGCTTATGCAGAGAACAGAGAAATTGTTATCTGTATGCATTAGTTAGAAGTGTTTTGATGGCATGGACATATTTATCAGGGCATGAACATGTTTTTACAGGCATTTTACAGGTATACATGACTGGCAATACCTTAAAATGGAATGTTCTGTGTTAAATCTGTAGACATGGTTTAGGGACATTTCATTTGATAGCACTTTTAGAATTTCAGTGATGGCTTGTTAGCAAAATATGTCATATGTCTGCTCTTTTGGGGATGGAGCAGCAAAGCTACATTTCTGTTATGGCACAAACAATTATATGTTTCTATTGTTACCCCTTCCCCTTTTTTTGTCATCCAGCCTGCTGTTCATATTTCAAATCTTTAGACTGTTTTCTGTTTCTCCAGTGGGTAATACTAAAGTGCTACCTTTTTTGTTTTATCTGAGAGCAGTTATTTTGTTGTTATCTGGCACTTAAGTGTATTATCCTTTCACTGACTTAAGAACACCTAGGACTATGGCACTCAGTTGTCTAAATCCTTGAAAACCACCCTTCAGTGGCCCTGAGAGTCAGGTCATTGTGGAAGCCTTTAGGTGACATGGTGCCTTTCTGTTTGAGATGGGACATGGAGATATGTCAGGCAGAAAGCAGATTTGGCAGTAGATCATTGCAGATGTCAATGCAGTAGGCAGCCACACTAGGATATATAAAGAGGTGTGCCATAGGGCCACTGACATGATCTCATCTGCACAGAGGACAGCAACTGCAGAGGCCTGTGATCAGATGGGTACCAGGGTGGCTGCTATAGGTCCACCACTAACAGCAAATGAAGAGTTCCTGTCCACTGTCAGGGATCCAGACAGCTCCCAGGAAAGTACAGAATAGCATGTCCTTGACACTGGTGCTACTGTTTCAGGGATGGCAGGTAGGCTTTTGTATCTCAGTTGTTAAATACTGTTGTATAGTAAAATATTTACATCAATATGTAAGTTATATTTAGCAAGAAATTAGTAGGTGGAGATGGGAATGAAGATTGCAACGGTTAACAACACATTCTGATTGATTACACATGGGGTTTAGATTGGGCTTGTCATCCAAGTTCTTATTGAAAGTATAGTTAATGGACATATGAAGGGTAAAAAGTTTTACTCCTTGTGTTACTGTTAATTTGATGGTGTTGTCCTTACCTTTTACTTAACTTCTTCCAGACCATTCAGCATAGGGAGCATACCATCATCTGCATATGGTAAGCAAAACATTTTTATGTCAGTATTGATGAGCAATTCAAATAAATATTTTATTGCATTATGTTGATGTTATGGACTGTTGTGTGTATTGATGCACTGTTTGCAATAGTGGCACCACTGTTAGTTTGTAAGCATATATTGAACTATGGTAGTCTAGATATTATTTTTTTTCCTGTATTTGTTGCTTATTATTACAGGTGATCCTGACAGTGGAAGTGTGGGACTTCTACTGCCTGATGCCAGAGTATCAGCAGACTCTGATGATGATGGGGGCCAAACAGAGGCACAGCTGGGGGGTACAGAGGTTGAATCTGACACTGAGGTTGACTTACAGCCATCCCCTAAAATTCCATCGGATACAGCCATTAGGCCTATGCCTACCCATTCCAGTGAGCCCTCAGATATTGGACAGGTGGAGGGCAAGACAATCAATCAGGAAAGTGTGGTTACTGCAGCTTCAGTGCCTATTGCCTGTGGCCATAGCCAAAGTGTGGGTGAGGTGCCACACAGGAGGGCTGTTAGTGATGCTGGAAGGATGTCTGTTGTCCATGGACCACTTGATCCAGGTGTCTCTTCCTGTGCCACTCAACGTATGTTTAGTGCCATCATGGAGGCACAGACATGTTCCTGTATGCCCTCCATAGAAATGCTTAGGGTTGCCTCCACCATGTTGCCGAGTCAATGGATCAGATGATTGACACATTGAAACGGGCAGTGTCTGTGATGGAACATCTGCTGGGAGGGGGATGGTATCCTCATGGGCATAGATCAGCCACATTATCTGCAGTTAGCCAATGTGGCCATGCCTAATCATGGCCCCATAGTGGAAGTACTTCCACTGCTCCATCAGTGGGTGAGCTGTCCACACTCAGATGTGGCAAGCCATGGAGTCATGTTCCTGGATATCTTCATGAGTGCAGCTCATCCAGCAGACATCAGTCATGTTCAGGTAGCAGCAGTGCATCTGACCATGGGCATGGATGTGCCAGTGCAACTCCTGACAGAACCAGATCTCGTAGTCGGCTACAACAATGATGGACTGCCACCACTACCATGCATGGCTCACACCTGTCTGACATACCAAGATGTAGAGCTTTCACAGAGCTTGGCTGTGTTTGTGCAGACACTCACAAACAAGTTTCACCTGGAAGACTTGCTTGATTCTCTTTCTTACACACACTCACTGACCTTCTGTCTCAGCCTAGGCTTCCTGACCCCGCCCCCCACAACACCTTGTGTAAGTGATGATAACTGTGCCATATCCCTGTTTTGTATGTTTTGGATTCAGGGATACATAAGCTTTGTGTCTGACGCTCAGGGTACATAGCTGACTTAGTGCTTAGTATATCTACATTTCTGATGTTGAATTGGTAATTGTACCTTTGACTTATATTGGTGTTAGAAAGTTAGACAGTTGATAGCATCAAACTTTTTTTCCCCATCATTCTTGTTAATGATCTTGTGAGGGTTGTGAAGTCGGAAATTGAATGTGTATCATTACTTTCTTACTTCTCTTTTTAATGATTGTGAGGTTTGTGAAGTCTAAAACTGCAATGTGTATCATTACTTTCTAACTTCTCTCTTTAATGATTTTCCAGTACAAATGCATGGTGCTAAACTGAGGGCATGCAGTGACTTTCACTACTTTTGAGAGGTATGACTGCATGAATCTTTAATGCCTTTGGCCTACTACTTAATGATGGACTCATATAAGTCAAATACGTCTCTGCTGTCTTGTTAAGGTCATTTATGTACAAATCACCCACCTTTTACTTGCTTACACTACCAAATAACAACATGCAAGGATATCGCAGTCATTCATATTACACTATATACTCCAGGTTAAACACTTACCTTGTAAATCCAGCAGTAGCAACAGTTTTACTTCAGGGCTGACTCTGTCTGATGCAAGCAGTACACAGCCATTATATGTGTAGGTAAATGTTGTGAGTGTAGCCTGGCATCAATGTTATTATATGTATGTGCATTGAAGAAAGGTTTTAGGCCCTGAGGTGGTGAGTGAGTGTGCCATGCATTGGCTCTTAGCCAATGTGAGGGCATATTGAGCAAGGGTCTACTTTAAAACATTGAAATTTCATAACACTGAAATTCAAAACACTGAGACAATAACATCGAAATCGCAAAACACTGAAAATCCAAAACAACGAAACCTCAGAACACTGAAACTTTGCTTCATAAGATTAAAAACTACAGCACTACAGCACACAAGTAAATAACATCTCCTCCAGCTATAACAACACCAAACTAACAAACACACTTTTTACTATGTTTCTGCAGGGGGGCAAGACCCCCTACACCCCCCCCATGTGGGGGTCAGCCCCCCACAACCCCTGTAAATTAAATATACCAACTCCAAGATCGCACTACAGTGGAAAAAAGTTAATTTCCTAACCTCAGTGTAACATGATCACCATATAGAATGTTAACATATGGATGTGTTGCTTTCATGGAAGTTAAGTTAGTGCTCTGAGAAGTACTGGGAGAAGTGAGTAGGGGGAAAAGTGCTTATTTTGCCAATATGTATGTGTTTTAGACCATACAGGCAAGTGATTTAGACATTATGTTCGTAGTAAAATGTGTGTTTGTTAGTTTGGTGTTGTTATAGGTAGAGGGGATATTATTTACATGTGTGTTGTAGTTTTCAATGTTATGATGCACACTTTCAGTATTCTGAGTTTTCGTTGTTTTGGCTTTTCAGTGTTCTGGGATTGCGATGTTATGGTCTCAGTGTTTTGAATTTCAATGTTATGAAATTTCAGTGTTTTAAAGTAGACCCTTGAGCACCCCTACATCTGCCTACACCCACAGCAGCTGCTGGTTCTCCCTCTGACTTCTCACCTGCATGTTGCTGTGGTGACCTTGCCATTGGTGGTGGGATGTCTGCCCCTTCTCCTTGTTGATCTGTTTCCTCAGGATTATGGTGTGTAGCATGGCACATACTGTGAATATTTCAGTACATGCACATGAATTGTACTGCAGGGTTCCCACAGACGTATCTAGGCACCAGCACCTCGACTTCAGCAGCCCAGACGCACACTCTATGATATTTCTGGTTTGAGCTTGTGCCTCATTATGGCATTCTTCAGCCGATTTGTGTGCATTTCTGATGGGTGTCATCATCCATGGTTCTAGTGCATAACCTACCTCCCCCAGCAAATGCCCTTGTGGGATATCACCCCTACAGAACATATGATACAGTTGGGAGGTGTACCAGATATGTGAGTCATGGCAACTGCCTAGGCTACCAGCACACACGTTCAAGATTATTCTCTTGGCATTACACATGACTTCACAGTTAATAGAGTGGAAGTATAGCTCTCAACCTCTTTGCACAAAAAATCTGGACAAAGCAAAAAATAATTGGGAACAAAGTTTCAAAACTAGGAACAAATTTTAAATACTGCATTTATAAATTTAGAAAGTTGCTATAATAAAAACGTATTGCATTACCATGCATTTTCTGAAGGATATGAAATCTGAAACTCAAATGCCTGTCATTATGTAGTGAATTTGTTCCTCACTGATTTGTCACAAAAATCCAGAAAACCACAAATTTTATGAGGAACAGAACTAAAATATGAAGCAAAATTCTCGAAATTCTGTGAAAATCTGTGCAGTTGAGAGGTATGAGTGGAAGCCCTTTCTATTTATGAAGAACCTTCCCTGTTTCCCGGGTGGTACCTTAATTTCTACATGTGTGCAATCTATGGCACCCAATACGTCAGGATAGTGTGCTACAGGGTAAAACTTCTGCATATTTCTGGCCCAATCCTCAGCAGTACAGGAAAAAAAGATGTGGTCACTAGCATGTTGGAGCATAGCATTCAGGAACTGATAGAGGATCTTGGATGCTGATGCCTGTGACACTCCTGGCATGTCCCCTGTTGGTCTCTGAAAGGTACTTGTAGCTAAAATTCTAAGTGCTACACATACCTTTGTCTCCACTGGGATGGGTTCATCTCAGTTTGCTCTGGCTCTGAGTTGAGGACAACAAATGTAGCTCAGTTCCTGTAGTGTGTCAGTATCCACTCTATAGCACTCTACAAGTTCCACATCATGTAGCTTGTGATAAGTTGCCCTGGGGGCTGAAAACTCTTCTCCTTCTTGGCCTTAGTGTATTAGCAGCAGCAGCAGCAGCCTATTGTACATACACATGAATTAAAGCAACAGCAGCCCCTAACATTGTTTCTGTGTAGACTCCTTTCCATGGCTATATTCCAATAGGTTTTAGAATTTGCAGGGAAACCAGCACTGAGCCTACACGGTTGCTTTATAGATTGTTGAATAGCGCCTTCATCTTGGATTGGTTGCTTAGCATACAATTCAGCTGCATATGCTGTAATCTGCACAGCTCTGCATGTCTCTACACACTATATAGAGCTGCTTACTGAATCTAAACAGTTTGTTACAGTGTGCACAACTCGGTGCGCCATGCACATGGTAGAAACAGAACATGTAGGCCTTATTGAATTTACCCGCATATTTTTCCCTATACAACTGGGGTCATTGATCCACCTGTGCACATAGAAAGAGCTTCACAAATAATCAGGGAAGGTTCATTAGCATAAGGACTACATTAACAGCCTTGAAAATTCTTGAGAAAAACAGCTGTGGCCTTTATTGTTCTCATAGCACTTTGGCAGTTTGTTGTACTGTAGCCTGAAGAGATAATATCCACATAAGAAAGCTGAAAATCTACAACCTATTCAAGTAACAAGAACATTAAGTGATTAGAGACTGTTATTATTAAGTAGAAATACTGTATCAGCATACTGTAGGGGGTTAAGCAAATGGTCATGGTCGAAAACGGTCCATGAATCAGATCACCTAACCCTTGACCAAATCAGATTATAAAAAAAAAATACAAATCTGAGATCATTGTTGGAGCTTGTATTTTTTTATGAAATTCTTAAGTGTCAGTGAGGTTTGCATGGAGTTTGTATTTTAAGAAACTCTTTTTATATGTTTGCAAGTTCCTCTTGCATCTACCAAAAAACTATGAAATATATTTTTATTACTAGGATTGTTGCTAAAAGCACCAAGACCAGAAAGCTAACTTGGTTGTCAGACATAAATATGCAAATAAATAATATGCAATGGTTGTTTGAGTAAAAGACTAATTGTTGCACAGCTAAACAAACTTACCCTACTCTCTTTCCAGATTCTAATACCGGTGCTGTGTAATAAAAGAAATGACAGAATGGTTATCAGTAGCTCAAATCTTACCACAAGATAACTATTTCGACAAATAAAATAGAAAACTTAATGTAATACCTCTTTTAATTCTCCTTTGATAATATCGAAGTACACAAATGAAAATGAGAATGAGAACAGCTATTACTGCCGTACAGACATATATTGCTGTATTAAAGAAAAAGCTCATACCTGGAAGAAAACAAAGAGATAATATAATTTTAATTTTCTTATGTGATCACTACAACTATTTTACAGTTATTAGATAGGTGTGTGAGTAACATATGACTTATGATCCCTCAGATAATATATATATATATATATATATATATATATATATATATATATATATATATATATATATATATATATATATATATATATATATATATATATATATATATGGTTCCACTTCATATCATCGAAATTTCATTTCATCGAAATTCAAATCAACGAGACCAAATCGTTGAAAACTCATTTTGCTGAAAACTCATATCATCGAATCTCAAATCATTGAAAACTATAAAGCAACTAGAAATAACATCCGAGACACTGTTTACTACGTTTATGCAGGGGGGCAAGCCTGCACCCCCATAATTAAATATACCAACTCCAAGGTTGCACTACAGTGGGGGTTAGGAAAGTACCTTTTTCCCCCACTGTAGTATGACCTTGGAGTTGGTATATTAATTATTTGCCCCCGTAGTAAAAACTTTGTAGAATGTTATTTCTAGTTGCTTTATAGTTTTCAATGATTTGAGATTCGATGATATGAGTTTTCAATGAGTTTTCGAATATTTGATGATTTGAAATTCAATGAAATGAAATTTCGATGATATGAAGTGGAACCATATATATATATATATATATATATATATATATATATATATATATATATATCTATATATATTTATGAGTCTGCTTTACATGGTCAACATTTCAGAAAGTCGACTTTCATATGACCGAGACCATATGATCGACTTTCAGAATGCCGACCATGTAAAGTAAACATAAACACACAACAAACACTTACCTTAAACTGTTAGTAGGGGCACCACCCCCCCATAACTTTAATATACCAACTCAGAGATCACACTACACTGCGGATGTGGGAAATGTTCCCTTTCCGCACTGTGCGGAGATAGCGGTTCCCCATGGTCAGCTTTTCAAAAGTTGATTATATGGTCTCGGCCATATGAAAGTTGATTTTATGAAAAGTTGACCATGTGAAGGGGACCTATACTACTCTAGAGCCACAGAAAAGAAAGATTGCAGTGGTTGGCCACCAATAAAGAGATTTGCTTTGAGGTTACTATTTGAATGGTCAGTTTTGGTCAGTGCTCATTGGCTAATGTGTGTCTCAGCTTTTAATTTTAAACTATCCTGATAATTTTTTGCACTCTTTCCTTCTTGGCTCATTTGTTCTGATATGTGAATCGGAGTGTGGTCCCAGTCATTACTGCTGTTACTTGACTGCTCTGACCATTTTTTACCAGTTTTACCTGTCCCTCCCTCCCACACACACCTACAAATACAGTACGTCTTTTTTTTTTCAGTTTGACTCTAGTGAATAATTGTTGCACTGTGCTCCAGGCATTATCCCATTATTTTACCTGACTTGTGCTGTGCAGGCAGGCACTTTCATGCTGACTCACTTTTTTTTAAATATTTTTGGTTCTTCATCCTCACTTTCACTATCAAGTTCCCCCTTTGGTCTCATGTTAATGCATTTGTTCCTCCTGGCAGTCAGAGCTCACTGGCCTTTCCATTCACCCAAGAAGCAGTGATCTCGCTCCAAAAGTAGTATCACGTGCTGTGATAGGTTGGCTTTTTTATTTATCCTCTTCAATCCCTTTCCTTGCCTTGGCTTTGACTTCTACATAACACTTGCCTTTCAGAAGTGTATGTGTACCTCCACACATGCTAATCCCCTTTATATGTTATACTACTAATGCAAGTACAGCTGTCATGGTGTTAACCATTGTCATTGACCAATATTGCCTCCCCCAAGGCAGGTGAGCTGATAACTGCCTGCCTTCAACTACCTCCTCAGTATCAGGACCTCTACCCCAAAAGTTGTTAGTCAAACCCAAGATATCTGATACAAAAATCGATATCATATCCCTATTTGCCAATGGAGCTAACTACCAGACGCATCCTTTACTGATGCAGTTTTCATATAGTAAAGATTATTGTTCTCTAGGTTTCACAGAAATCAGCCAGGGCAATAACTATAGACTGGTGTGCTAGTCATCAAACAGCCATATGGACTTATTTTACACACTGTGAAATGTTTTGGAAAAATGATGAATCTGTAGTAGACATCTGTCATTGACTCTGTTTTTTTACTGATGGGCAGTAGCTTCTAGTTACTTTCTCTGATGAAAACCCCTTAACTCATTTGTTTTGAAGTGGGAAACTCTACTGCAGATATTAACAACCATAGCTTCACAACATGAAGAAGACAAGTCATATAATTTTTCTTCTTTCTGATGAGCAACACACTTTCTGATCAGTAACAACTGTAGTTTTATGTCTTTAAATGGTTACTTAAATATTTAACTAAAAAATAACATTTTAAAACAAGACTATGGTTAGCTTGGATTTACTGCTTAGACACTGCTTAGCTGTTTTTTCAGCTTGATTTAGCTTCAGTTATTCTCATTTGTTGGTTATATCTGTTGACACTGATACAGTTTACAGTCGGAAGTCACAACAGCGAGTTAAACATATAGCTATTGTTAACAACCTAACAGAGATAATCACTTAATTTAACTTGCAGAATGTGTCCATTTTATAGCTGTCTGACTTTTGCTTGAATGGGACTTGACATAAGCATTTGTATTATTGAGAGCTCTCCTCCCCAAAATTCCTTTTAATCTTGAGGCATATGAAAGGAAGGAACCTAACTTTACATTGAGAAACATATTTTATATATATATGTGTATATATATATATATATATATATATATATATATATATATATATGTTTTTTATATATATATATATATATATATATATATATATATATAAAACATATTAGAGCAGACAGGAAGGTAAAAAGAGGTGGAGGGGTAGCCATCTTTTTTAAGTGCAGTCTTGCACTTTTAACACAAAGCGTAAACACAGATAACCTTGAAAACATAGAAATCCTACCTACTAAACTTCAGCTTAACCAAAACAAATTCATATCCATTATAGCTACCTATGTCCCACCCGGAAATAGCATTTCCACTATTGTAATTCACCTAACCCTAGCAGTCACATCAACCTCTATAGCTTCACGCAACTCATTCAAGCTCCTAGACAGACAGATAAAAACTCCAACGGTCAATCTATACTGGACTGGACACTAACCAACAAACCTCAGAGTTATCAGATTACTGGCTGTTTACCCAACAGCCTTATTGACCATATGCCAACCTATCTATTGAGAAAAAACTCCAGTACTGTCAAGCTCACCACCTTCTGCCAAATCTGCAGTAAAAAAAGTGTGACCCGCAAGACCTAATCAATACCCTAAAAAAAATGTAACTTGTCTCTTATAAAATACCTGCCCCGTGATGCTTCAGTAGATTATTTCAGCAGTACCTTCCTTGAAATTCTAAACAAATTGCCCCCGCCGTGTCAATTCATATTAAGACACATACACACCATGGCTAACTAACAACACCAGAAGGCTCCTTGGGAAAGAAGATAAAGCTTGGCAAACATGTCTCACCTGTAAAACCCAAACCATCCCATCACATTCCAGCAAATTAGAACCAAGGCTAAACACCAACCTAGATTAAAAAAAAAAACTTCTACTATAACCTGAATATAAACACCAGCATAACCCTCCCAAAATATTGGAATACAATAAATGCCATTCTCCACCCAGGATATTCCACTA
Organism: Protopterus annectens; assembly: GCF_019279795.1. Lineage (NCBI taxonomy): Eukaryota > Metazoa > Chordata > Ceratodontiformes > Protopteridae > Protopterus > Protopterus annectens. The sequence continues at coordinate 657,440,156 of NC_056741.1, read as the reverse complement.
TCCCTTCCCCAACTTACCACACTCTCCTACCACTGTTGCAGAAGAAATCAGTAAATATTTCACTGAAAGTGTACTATCTCTAATTAAAAGTAATTCCACAGAACCATCACTAGCCTCCAAACCTCTCAGTACTAACTACAACTCCTTCTCCTTTCAGTCTACCATTAATAAGCTGTTCAAAAAACTCAAACCTACTTCAATATCAGCTGACAAGTTACCAGCTAAATATTTAAAACTAGCAGCTGAAGCCATATTTTATCCAGTGTCAATCCTTATTAGCAGGTCCATAGCAGAACAACATGTCCCAGCAATATGGAAAATCGCACATATTACCCCTTAAACAAAGGCAGAAATTCCACAGAGCTGACCAACTACAGACAGATTGCCATTCTCTCTCCACTAACTAAATTCCTCAAAAGATGTACCCACTCCCAACTGATTCATTACCTTACCTTCAACAACATGCTAGCAACATGTCAAAATGGTTTTAGGCCCCATCATAGTACCACAACTACACTCCTCAGATTCACCAATACCATCAACCAACTTAGAAACAATGGTAAAATAGTCTCTGCAGTCTTTCTAGACATGTCCAAGACCATTGATATGGTCTCCCAGCCCAAACTATTAAATACACTCTCCAAACTGAACCTCAGTCCCTCTGCATTTCAATGGTTCTGAAGCTATCTACAGGATGGCCAACAATCTGTAAAATGGCTTAATGTCCTATCCCCCCTCTTCCCGTCACACTAGGAGTATCTCAAGGCTTGATTCTTGGGCTGCTACTGTTCACTATTTTTACAAACAACATCCATAGTGCTATTCCTCTGGCTTCAACTATCCAATATGCAGATGACACAACATTTATATATTCTGCTAATAACCTGCAGCACTTCCATGATATAACCCAAAACTCATTCTCAGATACCGAGCAATGGCTCTCTAACCATCAGCTCATACTCAATCCCAATAAAACAAAACTCATGATCTTCCAAACCACAAGATCCTCTCTCCCCCTAGCACCTTCTGCATCACAGATAGGAATAATACTAAAATCAATGCCGATTCAGAAACAAAACTACTAGGAGTAATAATAGATAACAACCTACGATTTGACCTACATATTGCCCAAACAAGAAAGTTTATAAAAAATGGGTACTCTTTACAGAAATAAAAAGTAACTAACTAGCACTTCAAGAGTTGCCATTGCTAGAACCCATCTTCTATCAACACTTCTGTATTCTTCCCCAGTTCACACCAACCTTAAAAAGACAGATTTAATTAAACTTGAAACATTCTATAATAAAATAGCTAAATTTGCAACCAACTACACAGATCATACCCACAACTGTCACTCCTTAAAACACCTCTCCTGGTTAGAACTCCCACAACTTCTATCCTATAACCAATTAACCTTAGCACACAAACTAGTATATCAACCTGAAAAAACCTTACCCTTCTAAATATTCTCCAACCCCATACCACAAATCAAAGTCTTCGGTCAACAAATAAATCTCTACTACAAGTTTCCAAATCCACTAATACAGCAGGGGACTCCCTATTTTCTCATCATGTAGCAACAAGGTGGAATCCACTACCTCACAGCATCAGAACCAACACAAATACCAACCAATTCAAAAAGATTCTTAAAAATGATCTTAGTGACACCTGGCTTTGCTCCTGTACTATTCCAGGCTAACTAGTTTTAATAGTTTCTGGTCATAATTTTTCTTCTTCCCTGACCACCTCATAATCTATGCTCTCTCTCATGTCTAGATAATTTCTAACTTCATCTTTTTCTATCCAGTTTCCCCCCTACAAACCCTTCCTCAGCTTTCTACAATGTCTACACTACAATTATATCAGATGATTGTATAATACAAATATCAGCTATAATAGCACATAATGTAATTTCTGGTGCACTGTATGTCTTGTATATTTTTTAGTATAATTTCTTATATATGTTTTGTATAATCTCTATATGTGGAGCTTTTCTCCCCGAGCCTCCACTGAAAATGGGTCTCATCCCAGTCGGACTTTTCCAGTAAACAGACGTAAAATAAAATAAATAAATATTTCCTGAGAATTTGGTGCAAACGTCATTGTGGCATTAGTTAGACAAGCAGGAGTGAAATATTGCTTGGATAATGACATGCCATTGGTCTGACAGATATCAAAGGATTGTTTTTTGGGGAGGTTATTATTGCTTTTTAAGTAACTGCATTGAGATCTTTACTGTACCTATTTTGGAAATCAGATCATTTGAAATACATTCTTGACTGCATACCAAATCTACATCAGTAAGGAGTGTAAAATAAATAATTTACTTCAGAAAAGATATTACCGTCTATAAGATTGAGTCAAAAGAGTTTACTAAAACCTTAGCTGATGCTGAAACTCTAGCATTGTTCATTTCACTATTATTATTTTCTTTAAGTATACAGTTAAGGTGTCCTGTCCTTATTACTCTTGCATTCATATTCACATTTAGAATTTCCAGATGCCTCCTAGAGAATTAACCTCCATTTCCCAGAATCCAGTACATATTTGTTAAGGTTAATTTTATTTTTTGGTATTCAATAATGATAGACACCAGGCCTTTATTATCATAGCACAAGTCACTATCCCTTGGTATTAAGGTAACATTTCTTAATAAGATTGATATACCCCAT